>NW_027466524.1:1412500-1427500 GCF_050575085.1 Anarhichas minor
CTGTTTCGCAAACTCAAGAAGCAAGTATTTATCTACTTCATTGAGTGTATCTCCCTGTGTGCAGTATGACAGCCAAAATTCCCCTGTCTCCACCATTGAGCCCTGTCTCCATCTTTTGGACAAAAAAAGGTATTGCAGGATCCAAAAAGACTCACCTCTAGCAGGCATAATCTCCTCATATTGACCTACAGGACATGCAGCAAGGCCTCTGCTTTAATCCAGGCCAAATACTGTATCTAATCTGACTCTCAAAATTCCCTACTTGAGTGAGACTTGGGGTTAGTCTGCAAGTCAGTAAGATAATACCCTGAAGTCCCCAAAAATCACCTTGTGCTGTCATTCAAAATGGTCACCTTCAGTTTTCTGAGCTGGGTCAGGGCTCAAATAGGTTCTCTACTACATTATCTATCTCTTATGGTTTGAAGTGACATGAAAAGGTAATATTGAATTCATATGGGGAGATTAAAAAAACTAAACACTGTGTCCCTGTCCATCTCTCTGACTCTTTTGAAACACAGACACTGTCCTGAAAGACGCAGAAGTTGCCTGCCTGAGAGGACGGTTTGAGTAAACTCATACTGCATGTTACAGCTCATATGCAGGCCTTCTCAGAGATACTAAGATGTTCACGTTGAAGCCAGATCTACAGGTAGAGTTGGCTGGCATTGATCCTTTGTTGGTCAAATATAAAATTTGGCTGAATTGCTTTGCTTTAGAGCTTGTTTGATATTTTTACAAAGGCCTGAATAAGCACTTTCAAATACAATATGACTTTAGGAAATCAAAAGTGATTCTAAATAAATATAAGAGACATTGATTTCATGACATCAGTTGCTAACTAATGACACAGAGAGTTCTGCTTCTAGAGATGCAAATTAACAGCACTCCTGACCTGGGAGGTGATGGGAGGAGGGGAGGGGGGGAGGGGGTATTTAACACCTTTCTGCATCTAATCTGACTCTCAAAATTCCCTACTTGAGTGAGACTTGGGGTTAGTCTGCAAGTCAGTCAGATAATACCCTGAAGTCCCCAAAAATCACCTTGTGCTGTCATTCAAAATGGTCACCTTCAGTTTTGTGAGCTGGGTCAGGGCTCAAATAGGTTCTCTACTACATTATCTATCTCTTATGGTTTGAAGTGACATGAAAAGGTAATATTGAATTCATATGGGGAGATTAAAAAAACTAAACACTGTGTCCCTGTCCATCTCTCTGACTCTTTTGAAACACAGACACTGTCCTGAAAGAAGTAGAAGTTGGCTGCCTGAGAGGACGGGTTCAGAGGAGAGGAGAAGAAGAAACTCAAGCATCAGCCATCAACAGATGTTCCTGTTTCGCAAACTCAAGAAGCAAGTATTTATCTACTTCATTGAGTGTATCTCCCTGTGTGCAGTATGACAGCCAAAATTCCCCTGTCTCCACCATTGAGCCCTGTCTCCATCTTTTGGACAAAAAAAGGTATTGCAGGATCCAAAAAGACTCACCTCTAGCAGGCATAATCTCCTCATATTGACCTACAGGACATGCAGCAAGGCCTCTGCTTTAATCCAGGCCAAATACTGTATCTAATCTGACTCTCAAAATTCCCTACTTGAGTGAGACTTGGGGTTAGTCTGCAAGTCAGTAAGATAATACCCTGAAGTCCCCAAAAATCACCTTGTGCTGTCATTCAAAATGGTCACCTTCAGTTTTCTGAGCTGGGTCAGGGCTCAAATAGGTTCTCTACTACATTATCTATCTCTTATGGTTTGAAGTGACATGAAAAGGTAATATTGAATTCATATGGGGAGATTAAAAAAACTAAACACTGTGTCCCTGTCCATCTCTCTGACTCTTTTGAAACACAGACAACATGGTGCACTGCCTGAAGTGCAACAAGGCACACAGGACTTGCATCTCTGTCCATCTCACAAGGGTGTGTATGAAGAACAACACGCCAGCAGAAAGGGACACTGAAGTCCTCCGCCTGAAAGTGCCAGCAGCCAGGTCGCCAGCAAGTATTTATCTATTTCATTGAGTGCATCTCTCTGTGTGCAGTATGACTTTAGAAAAATATCTTGATTCTTTGATGTGAAATACTTTGTGTTGATGCAGGAATGCAACCCTAAATAAACTATCACTCTTTACTCAGGCCAAATACTGTATCTAATCTGACTCTCAAAATTCCCTACTTGAGTGAGACTTGGGGTTAATCTGCAAGTCAGTCAGATAATACCCTGAAGTCCCCAAAAATCACCTTGTGCTGTCATTCAAAATGGTCACCTTCAGTTTTCTGAGCTGGGTCAGGGCTCAAATAGGTTCTCTACTACATTATCTATCTCTTATGGTTTGAAGTGACATGAAAAGGTAATATTGAATTCATATGGGGAGATTAAAAAAACTAAACACTGTGTCCCTGTCCATCTCTCTGACTCTTTTGAAACACAGACACTGTCCTGAAAGAAGTAGAAGTTGGCTGCCTGAGAGGACGATTTCAGAGGAGAGGAGAAGAAGAAACTCAAGCATCAGCCATCAACAGATGTTCCTGTTTCGCAAACTCAAGAAGCAAGTATTTATCTACTTCATTGAGTGTATCTCCCTGTGTGCAGTATGACAGCCAAAATTCCCCTGTCTCCACCATTGAGCCCTGTCTCCATCTTTTGGACAAAAAAAGGTATTGCAGGATCCAAAAAGACTCACCTCTAGCAGGCATAATCTCCTCATATTGACCTACAGGACATGCAGCAAGGCCTCTGCTTTAATCCAGGCCAAATACTGTATCTAATCTGACTCTCAAAATTCCCTACTTGAGTGAGACTTGGGGTTAGTCTGCAAGTCAGTAAGATAATACCCTGAAGTCCCCAAAAATCACCTTGTGCTGTCATTCAAAATGGTCACCTTCAGTTTTCTGAGCTGGGTCAGGGCTCAAATAGGTTCTCTACTACATTATCTATCTCTTATGGTTTGAAGTGACATGAAAAGGTAATATTGAATTCATATGGGGAGATTAAAAAAACTAAACACTGTGTCCCTGTCCATCTCTCTGACTCTTTTGAAACACAGACAACATGGTGCACTGCCTGAAGTGCAACAAGGCACACAGGACTTGCATCTCTGTCCATCTCACAAGGGTGTGTATGAAGAACAACACGCCAGCAGAAAGGGACACTGAAGTCCTCCGCCTGAAAGTGCCAGCAGCCAGGTCGCCAGCAAGTATTTATCTATTTCATTGAGTGCATCTCTCTGTGTGCAGTATGACTTTAGAAAAATATCTTGATTCTTTGATGTGAAATACTTTGTGTTGATGCAGGAATGCAACCCTAAATAAACTATCACTCTTTACTCAGGCCAAATACTGTATCTAATCTGACTCTCAAAATTCCCTACTTGAGTGAGACTTGGGGTTAATCTGCAAGTCAGTCAGATAATACCCTGAAGTCCCCAAAAATCACCTTGTGCTGTCATTCAAAATGGTCACCTTCAGTTTTCTGAGCTGGGTCAGGGCTCAAATAGGTTCTCTACTACATTATCTATCTCTTATGGTTTGAAGTGACATGAAAAGGTAATATTGAATTCATATGGGGAGATTAAAAAAACTAAACACTGTGTCCCTGTCCATCTCTCTGACTCTTTTGAAACACAGACACTGTCCTGAAAGAAGTAGAAGTTGGCTGCCTGAGAGGACGATTTCAGAGGAGAGGAGAAGAAGAAACTCAAGCATCAGCCATCAACAGATGTTCCTGTTTCGCAAACTCAAGAAGCAAGTATTTATCTACTTCATTGAGTGTATCTCCCTGTGTGCAGTATGACAGCCAAAATTCCCCTGTCTCCACCATTGAGCCCTGTCTCCATCTTTTGGACAAAAAAAGGTATTGCAGGATCCAAAAAGACTCACCTCTAGCAGGCATAATCTCCTCATATTGACCTACAGGACATGCAGCAAGGCCTCTGCTTTAATCCAGGCCAAATACTGTATCTAATCTGACTCTCAAAATTCCCTACTTGAGTGAGACTTGGGGTTAGTCTGCAAGTCAGTAAGATAATACCCTGAAGTCCCCAAAAATCACCTTGTGCTGTCATTCAAAATGGTCACCTTCAGTTTTCTGAGCTGGGTCAGGGCTCAAATAGGTTCTCTACTACATTATCTATCTCTTATGGTTTGAAGTGACATGAAAAGGTAATATTGAATTCATATGGGGAGATTAAAAAAACTAAACACTGTGTCCCTGTCCATCTCTCTGACTCTTTTGAAACACAGACACTGTCCTGAAAGAAGCAGAAGTTGCCTGCCTGAGAGGACGGTTTGAGTAAACTCATACTGCATGTTACAGCTCATATGCAGGCCTTCTCAGAGATACTAAGATGTTCACGTTGAAGCCAGATCTACAGGTAGAGTTGGCTGGCATTGATCCTTTGTTGGTCAAATATAAAATTTGGCTGAATTGCTTTGCTTTAGAGCTTGTTTGATATTTTTACAAAGGCCTGAATATGCACTTTAAAATACAATATGACTTTAGGAAATCAAAAGTGATTCTAAATAAATATAAGAGACATTGATTTCATGACATCAGTTGCTAACTAATGACACAGAGAGTTCTGTTCTTCTAGAGATGCAAATTAACAGCATTCCTGACCTGGGAGGTGATGGGAGGAGGGGAGGGGGTATTTAACACCTTTCTGCTGTGGCCTGTAACTGGTCGAACAGTAATTTCTACATTTTACAAATAACCTTCTATTTCTGGCTAACATGATCTGATTGAGTAAACTCATATAGCATGTTACAGCTCATATGCAGGCATTCTCAGAGATACTAAGATTGTCATGTTGAAGCCAGATCTACAGGTAGAGTTGGCTGGCATTTAGTTTCTGTCCATTTTAAAGTTAAATTCAGCTGTTTAAACGTGAACAAGGACATGTTTGGTATGTTTGAAAAGGCCTGAATCTGAGCTGTAACATGCAGTATGAGTTCACTCAAGCAGATCATGTTAGCCAGAAATAGAAGGTTATTTGTAAAATATAGAGAAAATCAGGAGTACTTCACTTCAGACCTGCCCTCCATAATGGCCCTCTCTGGATTGGTCGATTCAACCATACAGTATAACAATAGGGCTGATTGACTGAAACTCGGCATATATACTGGTAGCAGAATCCACTACAGGTCACTGTGTTTTGCTGACTTACACCGTTTTGCTGTTGTTACTGAATCTTTGGATTGTTCTCCTTTTTATCAGAGACTTGACTGCATTACACCGGTTTGCTGACTTACACCGTTTTGCTGTTGTTACTGAATCTTTGGATTTCTCTCCTTTTTATCAGAGACTTGACTGCATTACACCGTTTTGCTGTTGCTGCATTTTGGAACTTTCTCATTTTTTCAGAGACCTGATTGAATTTCAGAATGCCTAACCAATCTAAGACGAGGTAAGATTTGTTTGTGTCATTGATGTTCCCTTTAGTAAATATTTCTGCATTTTTATTGAAGAATTCCATTTATTCAATGTGGTTAATTTATATCTCTTTGTCATTATCTTGAAGATCTCTTGCTCACAACATGGTGCACTGCCTGAAGTGCTGCAAGGCACAAGACTGCATCTCTGTCCATCTCAGAAGAGTGTGTATGAAAAACAACACGCCAGCAGAAAGGGCCACTGAGCTGAAAAAGATGAAGAGATCCGCCCGAAAGTGGATCCGCGATTCCAGAACATGGGACTACAAAGTCATGTGCGAGATGGTGCCACACAAGCCCTCCCGTTTAGCCATGTTGACGGAGTTCCTTAAACGGGGGTTCTTGGTGAAGAACCAGCAACACGAGCCTGAGAACGAATTGAGTGTTGCAGCCGCTCCTTCCTCACCAACTGCAGCCGCTTCTACCTCCGAGGCCACAGCTCCATCTTCCTTAACGCCTGCAGAATTGCCCTCTGAGCCAGATTCTTCTTCAGATCCAGATGCAGGGCCAAGTGATCCGACATGGCAAAAGTAAGTAGACTATATCACACAGTTTTTCATAGTTTCTGTGACCGTTTTGCATTTAAAGTTCACAATGATCATTTGTTGGCCAAATATAAAATTCAGCTGAATTTCCTTGCTTTAGAGCTTGTTTGATATTTTTACAAAGGCCTGAATATGAGCTTTGAAATACAATATGACTTTAGTAAACTAATGACACAGAAAGTGTGGCTCTTCTCAGATGCCAATTTGGACCATCCCCCGTCTAGTAGTTGATGGGAGTGGATATTTAGCACCCTTCCCACTGAGGCCTCTAACTGTTAGTGTTGAATAGTATCACTGTCTCAGTGTGTATTGTCTTGCATAAAAGGGATATAATTGAAGGCACATCTTGAATGAAAGCTATTTTTTACAAGGTATGATTTCGGATTTCCTTTTTTTCATATATATATATATATATATATATCTTTTTATTTTTACAGAGACCTTCCAGCTGTGACCACAAACGTGCGGGTGAAAATGCAAGCGGCTGGTCTGTACAATAAGTTTTCAGGAGACTCGGAGATGATCAAGGATTTTAAAAAGTTCCTGTCCGTAGACTTAAATGTCACCAACTGCCAACAAGAGGTAAGATGTCTACACACTTCTATTCTCAGGACATCGATTTCAACGTCTAGTTTCTTATCAAGATGTTAATGCTGACCTTTATTTCTCATCATTCTTCTTCAAAGGTTGACAATGTAGCGCGTTTCCTGCGCTACATGCAGCCGACCGGGGATGTGCCAACTCTGGACTTCCTGACGAAAAGCACAGAGACCAGGGACTTCTTCCAGGGTTTGAAGTCCACAGATATGACGGCAGCGACAATTTTGAACTACATCAAAAATGTCCTCCGATTTCTCGACTACCTGAAGAGTAGGTTGGACCTCAGTGCCAACAACTTGGAGTTCCGGAATCAGTGCCAGGCCTACAAAGAGTTGGTCGAGACGCTAAGAAAGGCAATCGCAAAGACCCACAGCAAGGACTCTGTCAATACAAGGTAATTTTTGGATTTTACTGTTCATTCTGTATTGTCCGGTTATTAATTGATGCTTACTCCCACAATCTTGAGTGTGTTGCATTTAAACATCTGACTCTTTTTCTGTTTTTGTTATGTAGATACCGGCGGTTTGTGGATGGAACACCCAGCCTTCGAGACTCCCAGAAGGTGCTGAGAGTGGCTGCCAAAGACTTCCTGTATACATTTGGGAAGTTTGTCAACGAAAATGGAAACGGCTCAAGCGAGGTCTCAGGGAAGTACTCCGACAAGGTGTCTGAAACTCACAAGACATACTTCCGCTACTATCTGGAAGCAATGTTGGTGCTTCGCCAGTTTCAGCGCCCAGGAGCGGTGGAAGGAATGACTGTGAGTATACTGTATTTTAACAGCTTTGATATGTCCCTTTGATATGCTGCAATGGATATATGGAAATATGGACATATATTAATATATTTTCATTGTTTTACAGGTGCGAGAGTGGGTTGAGAGGAAGGCGGTGGATAACATGCTTGTGATTGGTGTGAGCAATCACAAGACGGCAACAATGGGCCTTGCTATGTTTGCTCTTACACAAGAGGAGGAGGCTGTAAGTTCTATAGCAGCAAAATTTGCTTACCACTGATATTTAGTATGATACAAAGTGTATATTGCCTACAATCATTTGCTGTCAAGTAACTGTTTCTTGTTCCCACAGTGGTTTCAAGCCTACTATGAGCATATACGACCGACCTACATCAGTGCCCTCGATCCCTGTGACCGTTTTTTCATATCGGGAAACGGCACAGCTCTCCACAGTGTGACGAATGACGTCGGACGTCTGCATGAGAAGTATGTAGCTAATTAAATCACATCTTTCCTTACTGCAGGAGTTATAATTTGTCGCGATCATCTGTTCGGAGCACTTTGGCGTCGACCGTGGACCGAAATATGTTTTTGGTGTGAGGAGTGCATGTTGAGTGTTACATCAGAGCGGTGGAGGTGTTTGGGTTTTGCTCTGGGGAAACCTTGGAGTGGAAAACTAAAAATCTTTCCTTACTGCAGATACAAGGTGCCGAATGTGACGAGCCAAGAGATCAGAAGAGCTGCTGAGACGGAGGCCAATTCTGCTTTTTCTACTGCCCAGAAGGAGGGTGTGGCCCAATACATGGCTCACTCCTCAGCAGTGGCAAAGTCACACTACAGGATGCCAGTTGCACAGGATATTGTGCGGACAGCTGTACTGCTGGCCACTCTGTCCAGGTAGGTTTCTTCATCGTAAATAGACCTAACGCATCAAAATAACATCTGAGAGTTAGTACCATGCTGTCCAAATTTGTAATTACTTAAATCCTTATTTTCCTCATTTTACAGATGTTCCCCACAGACAGCCAGCCAGACGGCAGAGACTTGTCCTCAACCACAAGAACCTGCATTTGATGCCTTCAAAGCCGCATTTCCTGTGACCAATGATGGACATCCACCTTCGAAGAAGCAGAGGATGGATGCTGGGTTTAGTGGCAACCGCAGCCACTACGATAGGTGGCGAGGTGTGCAATACATCAAGCGGGGAAATTATCTGCTGTGTAAGTACTCCAATCTATAAATACGACTCACTAAATAGAACTCAAACCCAGCAATTGATTTTGTTTGACAAATTAGTTACTTGACTGAATATATTTGTATTCTTTCCATCAGCACATTTCCTAATTCGCAAGCCGTCAGCCGGGAGTGTGTCGAGGTTGATTGCCAAAGAAGGGTGGCAGACCAATCATCCCTCAGCCGAAGACGTTGTGAAAATGTGGAAGCCAGCCTCAAGAGAAAATGTTGAGAGTGATAAGCATGTCCTCAAGAGCGTGGCTTCACAGATGTGGAAGGGTGTGACCATAAAACAGTTTGGTGGAGAGAAAGGGCTCGGTAAGAACAAAATTCATTTTTCTTGTAAGGGGAGTCACTGAAATGAGCATTTCAGTATTTTGGGCTGACCCTTAGCTACACCCATAACAAAAATTATTGAAATGTTTTCCAATCTGTAATGTTTATACAGTTCATATTTCGATATAACTGAAAATGTCACGTTTTCTTGATTGCAGGAGTGGTTGCAACCAGGCAGTTTTCAAGAGGTGACATCATCTGTGACTACCACGGTGAAGTTATCACAGCAAAAAAAGGGAATAAGAAGATGGAGGCTGTCACTGACAATGCGGCATACATGTTTTTCTTCACTTTTCGGGAAAAGCATCTCTGCATTGACGCCCAAACCCATCCCTGCAAGTGCCACCCTGAGCTGGAGACGGTTGGAAGACTGATAAACCATTCTTCAAAAAGGCCAAATCTGAAGCCGCTTCAGTGCCTGCTGCATGTTGATGGGAATGACACAGTAGTAATCCTGTTTAAGGCCCTGACAGAAATTAAGGTGGATGACGAACTGAAATTTGACTACGGTGTGAAAAGGAAGTCCTTTAGAGGAGAGGGGCTGTACCTGCAGTGGTTAGACGAATAAGGTCACCATTGCTCTAGATATGGGGCCTCCAGTCCCTCTTCCTTTCCTCCACCACCCTCCAGCCTGGAATTCCTTATATACATTTTTTTTGTTTTCCTTCACGCGTGTTTTTTTTTTATTATGCATGCTTTTATACACTATTTTTAACTCCTTTAATTGTGCTTTATTGTTAATTCATATTACATATCAGTAATTTATATATATCTTGATGTTAAATAGATACATTTTAAAAAGTCCCATGGTGGAGACACCGCCCCGATGCTGTCCTCCTTTCCCCCCGCTGGCATATGAGGCCCCTTTTAGACCCTCTGTATGACTCAGGATGTTTCTTCTAAACCCCCCTCCCCCCTTCATTCTTTTTTTTTTTTTTTACTGGCTGATGTGGGATATCTGACTGCCTCTTTGGAAACACAGACTCTGTCCTGAAAGAAGCAGAAGTTGGCTGCCTGAGAGGACGGTTTCAGAGGAGAGGAGAAGAAGAAACTCAAGCATCAGCCATCAACAGATGTTCCTATTTCGCAAACTCAAAAAGCAAGTATTCATCTTCTTCATTGAGTGCATCTATCTGTGTGCAGTATGACAGCCAAAATTCCCCTGTCTCCACCATTGAGCCCTGTCGCCATCTTTTGGACAAAAAAAGGTATTGCAGGAGTGAGACTTGGGGTTAGTCTGCAAGTCAGTAAGATAGTCCCCAGGAATCACATTGTGCTGTCATTCAAAATGGTCACCTTCAGTTTTCTGAGCTGGGTCAGGGCTCAAATAGGTTCTCTACTACATTATCTATCTCTTATGGTTTGAAGTGACATGAAAAGGTAATATTGAATTAATATGGGGAGATTAAAAATACTAAACACTGTGTCCCTGTCCATCTGTCTGCCTCTTTTGAAACACAGACACTGTCCTGAAAGAAGCAGAAGTTGGCTGCCTGAGAGGACGGTTTCAGAGGAGAGGAGAAGAAGAAACTCAAGCATCAGCCATCAACAGATGTTCCTATTTCGCAAACTCAAAAAGCAAGTATTCATCTTCTTCATTGAGTGCATCTATCTGTGTGCAGTATGACAGCCAAAATTCCCCTGTCTCCACCATTGAGCCCTGTCGCCATCTTTTGGACAAAAAAAGGTATTGCAGGAGTGAGACTTGGGGTTAGTCTGCAAGTCAGTAAGATAGTCCCCAGGAATCACATTGTGCTGTCATTCAAAATGGTCACCTTCAGTTTTCTGAGCTGGGTCAGGGCTCAAATAGGTTCTCTACTACATTATCTATCTCTTATGGTTTGAAGTGACATGAAAAGGTAATATTGAATTAATATGGGGAGATTAAAAAAACTAAACACTGTGTCCCTGTCCATCTCTCTGACTCTTTTGAAACACAGACACTGTCCTGAAAGAAGCAGAAGTTGGCTGCCTGAGAGGACGGGTTCAGAGGAGAGGAGAAGAAGAAACTCAAGCATCAGCCATCAACAGATGTTCCTATTTCGCAAACTCAAGAAGCAAGTATTTGTCTACTTCATTGAGTGCATCTCTGTGTGCAGTATGACAGCCAAAATTCCCCTGTCTCCACCATTGAGCCCTGTCGCCATCTTTTGGACAAAAAAAGGTATTGCAGGAGTGAGACTTGGGGTTAGTCTGCAAGTCAGTAAGATAGTCCCCAGGAATCACATTGTGCTGTCATTCAAAATGGTCACCTTCAGTTTTCTGAGCTGGGTCAGGGCTCAAATAGGTTCTCTACTACATTATCTATCTCTTATGGTTTGAAGTGACATGAAAAGGTAATATTGAATTAATATGGGGAGATTAAAAATACTAAACACTGTGTCCCTGTCCATCTGTCTGCCTCTTTTGAAACACAGACACTGTCCTGAAAGAAGCAGAAGTTGGCTGCCTGAGAGGACGGTTTCAGAGGAGAGGAGAAGAAGAAACTCAAGCATCAGCCATCAACAGATGTTCCTATTTCGCAAACTCAAAAAGCAAGTATTCATCTTCTTCATTGAGTGCATCTATCTGTGTGCAGTATGACAGCCAAAATTCCCCTGTCTCCACCATTGAGCCCTGTCGCCATCTTTTGGACAAAAAAAGGTATTGCAGGAGTGAGACTTGGGGTTAGTCTGCAAGTCAGTAAGATAGTCCCCAGGAATCACATTGTGCTGTCATTCAAAATGGTCACCTTCAGTTTTCTGAGCTGGGTCAGGGCTCAAATAGGTTCTCTACTACATTATCTATCTCTTATGGTTTGAAGTGACATGAAAAGGTAATATTGAATTAATATGGGGAGATTAAAAAAACTAAACACTGTGTCCCTGTCCATCTCTCTGACTCTTTTGAAACACAGACACTGTCCTGAAAGAAGCAGAAGTTGGCTGCCTGAGAGGACGGGTTCAGAGGAGAGGAGAAGAAGAAACTCAAGCATCAGCCATCAACAGATGTTCCTATTTCGCAAACTCAAGAAGCAAGTATTTGTCTACTTCATTGAGTGCATCTCTGTGTGCAGTATGACAGCCAAAATTCCCCTGTCTCCACCATTGAGCCCTGTCGCCATCTTTTGGACAAAAAAAGGTATTGCAGGAGTGAGACTTGGGGTTAGTCTGCAAGTCAGTAAGATAGTCCCCAGGAATCACATTGTGCTGTCATTCAAAATGGTCACCTTCAGTTTTCTGAGCTGGGTCAGGGCTCAAATAGGTTCTCTACTACATTATCTATCTCTTATGGTTTGAAGTGACATGAAAAGGTAATATTGAATTAATATGGGGAGATTAAAAATACTAAACACTGTGTCCCTGTCCATCTGTCTGCCTCTTTTGAAACACAGACACTGTCCTGAAAGAAGCAGAAGTTGGCTGCCTGAGAGGACGGTTTCAGAGGAGAGGAGAAGAAGAAACTCAAGCATCAGCCATCAACAGATGTTCCTATTTCGCAAACTCAAAAAGCAAGTATTCATCTTCTTCATTGAGTGCATCTATCTGTGTGCAGTATGACAGCCAAAATTCCCCTGTCTCCACCATTGAGCCCTGTCGCCATCTTTTGGACAAAAAAAGGTATTGCAGGAGTGAGACTTGGGGTTAGTCTGCAAGTCAGTAAGATAGTCCCCAGGAATCACATTGTGCTGTCATTCAAAATGGTCACCTTCAGTTTTCTGAGCTGGGTCAGGGCTCAAATAGGTTCTCTACTACATTATCTATCTCTTATGGTTTGAAGTGACATGAAAAGGTAATATTGAATTAATATGGGGAGATTAAAAAAACTAAACACTGTGTCCCTGTCCATCTCTCTGACTCTTTTGAAACACAGACACTGTCCTGAAAGAAGCAGAAGTTGGCTGCCTGAGAGGACGGGTTCAGAGGAGAGGAGAAGAAGAAACTCAAGCATCAGCCATCAACAGATGTTCCTATTTCGCAAACTCAAGAAGCAAGTATTTGTCTACTTCATTGAGTGCATCTCTGTGTGCAGTATGACAGCCAAAATTCCCCTGTCTCCACCATTGAGCCCTGTCGCCATCTTTTGGACAAAAAAAGGTATTGCAGGATCCAAAAAGACTCTCATCTTGCAGGCATAATCTCCTCATATTGACCGACAGGACATGCAGCAAGGCCTCTGCTTTAATCCAGGCCAAATACTGTATCTAATCTGACTCTCAAAATTCCCTACTTGAGTGAGACTTGGGGTTAGTCTGCAAGTCAGTAAGATAATACCCTGAAGTCCCCAGGAATCACATTGTGCTGTCATTCAAAATGGTCACCTTCAGTTTTCTGAGCTGGGTCAGGGCTCAAATAGGTTCTCTACTACATTATCTATCTCTTATGGTTTGAAGTGACATGAAAAGGTAATATTGAATTCATATGGGGAGATTAAAAAAACTAAACACTGTGTCCCTGTCCATCTGTCTGCCTCTTTTGAAAAACAGACACTGTCCTGAAAGAAGCAGAAGTTGGCTGCCTGAGAGGACGGGTTCAGAGGAGAGGAGAAGAAGGCACTCAAGCATCAGCCATCAACAGATGGTGGCATTATGACAGAAAAATATCGTGATTCTGTGATGTGAAACACTTTGTTGATGCAGGAATGCAACCCTAAATAAACTATCAGTCTTTACAAAGGCCAAATAGTGTATCTAATCATTTGACTGAACATCTAACATAGAACTGCATCTACTCTCATTCTCTCTGGACCTACCCGCAGTGTATGCACTTAAAGCAGGCAGGAAAAGTAAGAAAAATGAGTAAAAATACCTCCAGTACATCAAGTACACGTTACCCCAGTCAAAACGCATATTTCCTGTTTTTTTTTCTAAGTGTCCACGCACAGGGTAGTCCGTTTCGTGCATCTGGTATTCCAAAACTGGTTTCGTGCACAGGGTAATCCGTTTTCTGTATAGGGTAGAGATATGGACCGCGCAAACCGGCGATTTCGTTTAAGGAAACAGAGTTTTGGCGCTCGTCTTTCGCTGGGATTTTGACAGAGTATGAAGATCGCCCGGCGCTTTTCAAAGACGCGCTGCCTCGGCTGTGGGTATCCGTTTATAGGAGTGCTTATATTGGTGGTTAGAGGACGTCGGGACCGTGAATTCGGTATAAGAATCCCCGCTGTGCGTTCCATTTCCGGGTAGATATGGACCGCGCAATGTGGCTACTGCGACCTACTTTGACTACACCGTGCCTCGGCTGTGGAGGTCGCATCCAGGATCCACTCGGATAGATTTGTAGAGGGGGACTTGGACTACAGTTACATATAAGTGTCCCGGCTGTGCGTTGTGTATTCGCGGGGATATGGACCTCGCAAAACGGGTATTTAAGGAAGTCCGTTTTGTGCATAGGGTAATCCGTTTCGTGCATCTGGTATTCCAAAAGTGCTTCTACAGTTGATTTGGTGAACCTGGAAAAGGGGCTTTATAAAAAAACTTAAATAGGTGTGAGATATGACATATTTGGGAGATTGGAAGTCCAAATGATACAATTATAAAGTATTCAACCTTCAAGCCACAATATCTTAACAGTAATAGCTATCTGAATGCTTCTCCAGGTGATTTGGTGAACCTGGAAAAGGGGCTTTATAAAAAAACTTAAATAGGTGTGAGATATAACATATTTGGGAGATTGGAAGTCCAAATGATACAATTATAAAGTAGTCAACCTTCAAGCCACAATATCTTAACAGTAATAGCTATCTGAATGCTTCTCCAGGTGATTTGGTGAACCTGGAAAAGGGGCTTTTGGAAATAGAAAAAAAATTAAATAGGTGTGAGATATGACATTTTGGGGAGGTTAAAAATCAAAATGATACAATTATAAAGTATTCAACCTTCAAGCCAGAATATCTTAACAGTAATAGCTATCTGAATGCTTCTCCAGGTGATTTGGTGAACCTGGAAAAGGGGCTTTTGGAAATAGAAAAAAAATTAAATAGGTGTGAGATATGACATATTTGGAAGGTTGATAATCAAAATGATACAATTATAAAGTATTCAACCTTCAAGCCAGAATATCTTAAAAGTAATAGCTATCTGAATGCTTCTACAGGTGATTTGGTGAACCTGGAAAAGGGGCTTTTTTTTTTTTTTTGAAAAAATAT
>NW_027466524.1:1437500-1542500 GCF_050575085.1 Anarhichas minor
TAAAGAACACTTTGATATCTAAACATTGATTTTTTTGGAAATTGTTTCCTTTAAAAATTGTCGTGTCCAGAAAATCCACCGACTTCAGACTGCTCGTTGATTTAATTTTAATCGAGTCCCTGTGGGTATTGAGGGTATTTAGGAAGCTCTCAAATTCTAGTTGGTTATGGGTCCACACCCCCCAGATATCATCGAGGTATCTATAATAATGGAGCGGCTTTTTTTCACAGGCCTGCAGTGCTGTGGTCTCCCATTCAGCCATGAAGATATTGGCATAAGCTGGTGCGAATTTTTTGCCCATGGCTGTTCCTTTAATTTGTAAGAACCATTCCTCGTTGAATTGGAAATCATTTCTGGTCAGATTAATCTTCAGTAATTCCAGTAGCTCTTTATCAGGCCTCTTTATGTTACGCTGTTTTTGGAAGGCGTTTTTTATAGCCTGTAATCCCTCTTCGATGTCTATGTTGGTGTATAAGCTCTCAATGTCTAAGGTAAAGAGGATGGCTTCTTCAGGAATCTTCAGTTTCTTAACTATGTTCACGAAATGATAAGTGTCTTTAATATAGCTGGGATGTGTGATTGAAAGAGGATTTAAAAAGTGGTCCAAATACTCCGCCGTGTGGTAGGTCTCGCTGCTGCAGTCTGAGACAATAGGACGGCCCGGTGGAATTTGATGAGGTAAGCTCCATTTACTGGGATCTTTGTGGATCTTAGGGAGCATATAAAAGATTCTGGCTCTGGGTGTGGAGTCCCCTATCAGGTAGTGCTTCTGTTTAGTGTTAATAAATCTTTTGTCGTGTAAAGATTGGATAATTTTATTAACTAAGGGGATGGTGTCCAGATAGATAGGTTTATCTAATTGAATATAATATTTCTCATCCTTCAGTTGTCTGTAGCCTTCCCACAAATATTGTTCTCTATCCAAAATTACTATGGCACTCCCTTTATCTGCCGGTTTGATGACAATCTGTTTATTGTCTTTTAATTGTTTGAGGGCCAGAATTTCAGAATTGCTAAGATTAGGAGGAATTTGGTGAACTTTAAATTTGGTGTCAAAATATCTGTCGTCAGCTCTGATGATATTATCAATTTCTGGTGGAATTACAGTTTTTGGAGGAGTCCATGTTGACTTGTGAATAAACGGAAGTCTTTTAGTAGGAGGCTTATGCTCGTAGTAGGCCGCTAATCTGAGTGTTCTGTGATATTGTTGTACATCATACTTGGTTTGTGGGATCAGATCCCTATTAGTGCCCTGAGTGGGAATAAAATTGAGTCCCCGGGAAAGCAGAGATATCTGTTCAGTGGTCAATATTACATTCTTGGTTAAATTGATAACCGATTTGTTCCCCTCCTGTAGCGGCAGGCTTATGGGGATACTTAATTTAAATGTGCGCACCAGTGGTCAAATATGATTTTTCCGGTCTCATTTGTCCAATGAACATTGTCTGCTTCAGTTTTGAATTGTGTGCTGGGTAACATAGGAATGTACTCACCCAGTAGTGCAATGTATGTGTTGAGCTGTGTTAAGTTATGTTTCTCCTTCTCTGTCAGGCTGTTGGAAAAGTTAATTTGTGGGATGATGATCCGAGCCTGGGGAAAGGTAGTTTTAGCCACTCTCAGCATGCTCTGCAGTTGCTTGATGGACGTCTCTTTAGTCTTTTGGTCCCGATTGCAGATTCCGAAGGACATGATGATCTTCTCCACCGTGACGTGTGTTGTAGTGTTTTGCAGAATGCCCTCAGCGTTCCTGAAGTTGGCCCCTGGAAACGAATCGATCTGAAGGTCAGTTATGGTGTGTGGTGGCAAAGTAGACACATTTGAGTCTCCCATGATGACATGTTTTTTGTGGATGTTAAGATGCCATTCTTTTAGCTTTCTGGACGACGTCATGTGTCTTGAAGGGCGAAAGGGGCCCGCTGTGTGGGGTGTGAGGAGTACTCCCGTGCCGGCTGCCGGGGTAAGCAGGGTCTGCACTGCTGTGTGCAACGTTTCAGTAGATCTGAGTGTCGGGGCGATGGGACCCCCGCTGGGAGGACCAGCCTCACTCACCCTGGTCTCCTCCTCTGGGAGGATGGTGCTGTGAGTCGGCGAGAGTTCTTCAATGGAGCTTGTGTCGTGTGAGACGCAGCCATTCCCCTGTGTGGGTGTGTGTGTGCTGGAAGATGGAGACTGGGTGGGCTGTGATGCGTCACCCAAAGTGAAGGGAAACATCCTGCGGATCCTCTGGGGTAGTGGAAGGTGCTGTAGAGGAGTGGCTGTGAAGAGGTCCTCCTCTGGTGTGTCCTCAACCACGCGCAGAGATGGCTCTGACCTCGCTGCGGAGAGAGGCCGACTGTGAGAAGTCCACCCCTCCTCCAGTGTTGTGGGGACCGGAGTGTGTGCTGGCGTCTGAAGTGCACGGGGGGACATGTCCGTGGCAGCAGCGTGCAGCAAGGCTGTGGTCAGACCCGTAGCTGTAGCTGCGCCAGAGCCCCGACCTTGTGGTGGGAGGTCTCTCTTCGCGCTGACTCGGGGGGCTGAAATCTCCAATGTGTGCATGTGTGTGTCAGTCTGCTCCTGCAGTCGTGTCAGTTCCGCCGTGATGATCTCTTCAGTCTCGGTCAGTGTTTCAGGCGTCAATCTGCGGCCGAAATGTCTCTTAGCCCAGTTAGACGCTATTTCGAACGGGGCATGCCACTCAGGTGACTCTAATATGTGCAGTTCACCTATTTCTTTTTCAATAACCTGTTCATAGTGGTTACGGAGAATGACGAGTGTCGTGTGTGCCCAGTTTTTGGCGTTGCCCTCAATCAGTTGTGATGTCTGTGTGTTAGGTACTGCAGGTTTAATCAAAATGGTTAACTGTTTCGTCATTTTGTCAATTGACACTGGAGTTTTTTCAGTACTCACATTAGAGAAGTGGTGAAATGCCTTGATTGTTCTGTGTAAGATGTGGCATTTGAGGGCAAAGTCTGGATCATCTGACCTTGGTTTATTATCATCTCGATCTCTCACTTCAGGTTGATTACGAGTCTTGGCTTGTGGGTGGTTCTCCCTCCTCCTATCTTCAGTGTTGATCTGTCGTATGTGCGCGTCTCTGCGCCTGGGCACCTGTTGCGGCTCCGCGCGTCGTCGGCTCTCCTCTCCATAATTGACGCGAAGTGGCGAGTTGCGTCTTCCGTAGTCCTCACGGAAGCGGCTCGGAGAATCCCCTCTGCGAACCATGTAACCTCCGCGTGGAGGGTCCGGTCTGTAGTAGGGCTCATCCCTGCGTTTCCGCGATGCGCTGTAGCTGTCCCTGTGTCTGTTCACCGTGTCGGGCAAGCGTCTTTCGCGCCGATGCAGCGATGGCTCTAGTCGGTCCTGACGAGGCTGGTTGCGTCGGGGAGAGACCCGGTCGTGGACGGGCAGGCCCGTCCTGGTCACGGAAGCGTAGGTTCTGCGTCGGTGACGGGAAGGCGACCTGCGGCGGTGGGGCGAACTGGGGGCGTCCTGGCGAAGTTCAGGAGCGCGTCCCCTCCGTGCGCTAATGTCCGCTCTCCTACCTCCATCATTAGCGGGAGCTCCGCGGTAGTGCTGGGATCTGTCCCTACCTCTGTACGTGGCAGTGGGATAGATGTCTCGCTCAGGGCTGCGATACCTTCCATGGCGGCCCCTCTTGTAGGTCACCGTGGTCCATTCCTCTCTGTTCAGTCGTCCGTGGTAGCTCATGCTAAGCTAGCCCCGTGTGTGTTTTGTAGGCCAGGAAAAAGTTACAGAAGCACTTTGGACTATTTATTTTGGCCAAACAGTGAAGCAAATAAAATGAATGAAAAAAAATAAAAAATGATACAGCAACGTTTCGATTTATATTAAATCTTCTTCAGGCTGATAAATTGTATAAAACTAATTGATTGTGAAGAGCGTGATGCCGCGAGTCAACTTACTCAGCGAACCCGCTTGAAAAAGGAGGGACCGGAAGCCAAGGTTGGCTTTACAACAGGTCAGAGGTCAAACGTCACTTTACGTGAAGACGTAAAATTAGACCTAACTTTACGGTCAGCAGTTATTTACATCCTTTTTCCTTTGTAACATAACATGCAACCATTAAACATGTAAAAAATGAATATATATATATATGCACACATAAACCATGTTTGCAATTTGTGTGTGTGTGTGGAAAAAGTAATAAGCTTCAGTGCATTTAACCAATATAATGTTCTGGCATAACTTTGGAACAGGTAATAAGCTTCAGTGCATTTAACCAATATAATGTTAGGGTTAGGGTTAGGGTTAGGGTTAGGGTGTGGGTTAGGGTGAGGGTGAGGGTGAGGGTGAGGGTGAGGGTGAGGGTTAGGGTTAGGGTTAGGGGAACAAAGAAGTCTGGCTGCACTTAGGCAGCCAGAATGCACGGGCTCACAAATTTCAAGCTTTAACACATTTGTTTCTCAGAAAAGGGTTTGTATTGTATCTTTTGTTTTGTATTTGACAGGTGCCCTGGAAGAGATCTCCCCACCCTCATCCGAGGGGGTAAGTATATTATTTAGGCGACTGGCTTTAGTTAATTTGGTTCAGACCATATGGATAAACTGTGTTAAGTTTATTAATCCACTGTCTTTCTTTTGCCAGTCGCTGTCTGTCTGACCACCAGGATCCTGACTCCAACCCCATGATGAGGAGATTTTCCCTCCCATGCTGTCTGAAGTGTTTGTACAGGTGAGTAACTTTATGAGTCTTATCAATCAAGTTCAAGTGTTGCTTCAGTCTTAGGATTAAACTGTTCTTGGTTTGCCCAATATACAGTTTTTTACAAACCACGCACTCGATACAATACACCAAATTCATTGACCCTGGCTTGGTCATATGCCACACAGGTGCACTCAGGTGAGTATATTGATTTACCATGAATTTAATATTTTTAAAGTGTCTGTTGTGCTTGTCTTTTTTATGTTTTCCGCCCAAGGAGGCATGTACTAGAAGATCTTTTATGTTTTTGTTTCTTCTAAACGCTGCTATGATTTTAAAATCCACAAGGGATTCCACGTGGTCCTGTACCCTCTTAAAATTACTTTTAACCTTGGTATTCAAGGTCCTGGAGGCAGGAGAAAAGGTGGAGACCAAGGGGACCAGATGATGGTTGTTGTCCTCCCCCCTGGGTTTCAGGCCTAGTTGGTAGTCCCGCTGGACGTCCACCTTGATCCCCCGGAGGAAGGTCCTACTGTACCCCCGACGTCTCAGAGCCCGGAATAGGGTTCTTGTAGCCGACTCGACATCCCCCGCTACCGTACAGATCCTACGAAACCTTATTAATTGCGATTTCACAATTCCCCGGTAGGTGTGCTTTGGGTGGTAGCTAGACTTGTGTAACAGTGCGTGTGTGTCGGTCGGCTTAAAATACACCCTCGTTCCCAGGCTCCCCTCTCCATTTTCCCTCCTAACCAAAAAAACCTCGGTATCCAAGAATTCAATTTTCTCTTGTTGTAAATTATATTTAACTGAGATAGAGGGATGATGGTTATTAAGGATTGCAATGAAATCAAAAAACTCAGCCTTGGAATGGTTCCAAATACCGAAAATATCATCCAGGTATCTTACATAGAAACTTGGGAGTTTGCTGCATTTAGGGAAGGCGGTCCGCTCCCAGTCCGCCATATAAATATTAGCGTAGGCCGGGGCGAACTTCTTCCCCATCGCAGTTCCATGGACCTGGAGATACCATTCGGAGTTAAATTCAAAATCATTTTTCACAAGGCCTAATTCCAAAAGTGTGAGGAGGGCCTCATCCGGCCTAGTGGGGTCAGGATACTTCCTAAAGATGTCTCGCACCGCTTTTAGACCCAATTGAGTCTCTATATTAGTGTACAGGGAATCAATATCCACAGAGAAAAGCATTCCACCAGGAGGCACCATGATCTGTCTAAGTTTTGTCACAAACTCATAGGTGTCCTTGATATAGCTCTCATGTTTTTGCGACAAGGGGTTAATATAATGATCAATAAATTCAGCTATCCTGTACGATTCACTCCCACAATCAGACACAATGGGTCTGCCGGGAGGGACCTGATGTGGGACCGTCCAGGTCTCTGGATCCTTATGGATCTTGGGCAAAAGGTAGAATTTGCGTGGACGTGGAGGATCCTCACCAGACAGGTAATACTTTTGTTTGGCCGTAATGATCTTTTTCTCATACAGGCATCCCACAATCTCCCGAATTTTTGTCTGAGTTTCCAGTTGCAGGGAGCAGGTTAAAGGTAAGTAGTGTGTTGTGTTCTTTAGTTGTCTGTACGCTTCAGTTAAATATTGATGTTTATCCATTATAACAATTTTTGACCCCTTGTCTGCAGGTTTAATCACTATTTCCTGGTTTGATTTTAGTTGGTCAAGTGCTTCTCTTTCTCCTGTAGATAAATTATTTTCCCTCTCCCTATTACAGTGGATCCTGTCAAGATCCCGGACATCCCGCCTGATCAGTTTTTTCAAAAGTTCTGTGGTCGAAGCCCACTCAGGTTCCCAAGTGGAGGGGTTGATGAATGGCACTCGACAGAAATCCATACTGTAATTAAAATGGTCTAGAAGCCTCAATTGTCTGTGATACCTGTGTAGGTCTCTTCGCAGTTCCTGTCTATCCACCACTAGTGGAGTTGGAATAAAATAGAGGCCCTTCTCTAGCAGTCTTTCTTCGTCCTCCGTTAAGAAAAAAGAGGTGGAAAGATTTAAAATATTAGAGTGGGGCTGATTAGACACTCTAGGTCCCCCTATTCTTAGTTTAACTGCGACATCCACGATTTAAGGATTTTATTGGCAGTAGCTGGGGTCCAATGAATAGGATCTTTATGGTTGACCCGGAACTGGTCCTCTTCAATCCCTTTTAGGGTTCTACAATTGTCCTCCAAGAATCGGTTAAGTTCCCCCAGGAGGGTTCTGTGTTTCAACTGAAGCCGTGGGGAGAACTGGATTAGGGGAATCACAATCTCCGCTCGAGGAAAGGCTGTCCTAGCCCCTGACAGGAGTTGTTGCACCTGTTTCCTCATTGTCCCGAGCTGATTGCTCCTAAGGCAGTTGTTTAAGCCTACCGAGAGGACGACTTTCTGGGCTGTGTGGCAAGGGTCAAGCTTGCCCAGGATCTCCTTTAGATGATGTATTTGAGCCCCCGGGAAGCTATCTATCTGAATCGAGGGATATTGATGTTCTGAGATCCTAGCTAGGTTTGAATCCCCCATCACCACCACCGGTTGTTTGATCTCAAGGCTCCACTCCTCCCCTTTGTAATACGTACTACCATGGTGGGTGGTCTTTTGGGGAGTCCGGACTCGCCCCTCAAGAGGGTGACCCGTCCGTCCGGGGGGAGTCTCTCCCTCCAAGGTGGACTGACTCCCCTCCATCAGTTGTTGCGACTCCCGTAGGACCACCGCCACATTGGTGCGTGGAGCCTCGCCCTCTTCAAAACCAGGTAAGTCGCCACTCTCGTCCCCCCCAGACCCATTAAAATCCGAACTCCCTGTGATCTCGAGTTCAAAGTTGGGTTGGAACCCCAGGCTGCTATCTAGGCCACTGGTAGATGTTGCTTGGTGGATCTCCGCTAGGCAAACCTGAGGGCTCCCCGCCAATCCCAACACTGGATCAACCCGACTGGACTCCCCTAGAATGGGGATAAGTCCAGGGTCTGGGGCAGTTCTCGGAGAAACCCCCTCTGGGTGGCTATACCGATTACCACCCCCCTCCCCCTGACCAGGGTTGGTAATTCGGTTGGGGTTAGGGCTGGGCAATGGGTTGAGGTTAGGACTGGACAATGGGTTGAGGTCAGACCTGGGTAGTAGGTTGAGGTCAGGGCTAAGGCCGAGCCTGGGGTCAAGTGATAGATTGGGGTTTAAGCTGGGGCAGAAACCGAGGAGGGGAAGAGGGCCAAGGCCAGGGCCGAAGCCAATATTAGGGCCAGAGATGGAACGAGGCCCCAAGGGTGGGCGACGTGGCCCATCTGTCCGAGGTGGCCTGGGTGGTAAAGGTGTCTGCCCCCTTCTAGGTCCAGGGCCCATGCCCGGGATGGGGCCCGAGTGGTTACTCGGCCTGCCCTGGTCTGTTGGTGGCAAACTAGGCCACTCTCCCTCACTCAGCTCCCCAGCCACCGCCCCCAGTCCCCCCACCAGCGGGGGCCCCCCCACTAAAGTCGAGAGGGTGGCAATGGAGGTTTCGGTGAGGCGTCGTTTATATCTACCCCTACCGTATGCCATCGCTTTATTCCATGCCACCCTGTCGAACCCCGGGAGGTTTTCCAGGGCGAGGGCAATCACCGAATCGTAATGTTCTTTCAGGATGCTCATATTATTTCTCATCCATTGATCGGTATTAGCCCTCACCCTAGATGTTGTTGCTATGTTTGGGGACGATGGCTTAATGAATGCTGTTAGTTTGTTAACCTGTCTCAGCATGCCCACCGGGAAGTTGTCTGTCTGGTGAGTATTTCCAACTACTTCCGCATGATGTATAGCCTGAAGTAATTTGAAATACCGTTTCTCCATCCTCTCCGGCTGGTTCCCCAATGTCCCCTCCCTCTCCTCATACCCCCTTGCCCTGTTATTGTATTGGGGGGCTCTACCTCCCCTCTTCCCCCTTCTGACCACTGTGGTCCATTCCGCCATAACCCTATCAAATGTAAAATCTCGGATGTCAAGTTCAAAAGAAAGGGGGATAAAAAATTATGAAAAGCAATTTATTTTCTAAACCCACTGATCTATATTTTGTTATTCACTCCAAATGGTGGGTGAACAAGTTTATTTTGTAAACACCAGACCAGACGGACCCAGTCCAATATCTAAAAGAAATCCCGGGAATTTAACCCGCTGATTTTTGTCAGTTCATTCACCCTAAAAATCCCTTATTGCCAGGTTCTCCCACAACTGGCGGTCTAAAGAACCCTTCCTGAGGGCAGCCCGTCTAAAAAGGCACCTGTGCAGCTAGCACTGTGCAAACCACTGCAAACACGTGCAAAATATGTTTTTAAACCCTCCCAACTGGGAGGCACTCTGTGCAAAGTAAAACCTCCGCAAACCACCAAACACGTGCAATAATAAGAGCGGACTGCCAACCCTATGGGAAAGGGTTCCTCCACCAATATTATGTGAGGACCGTACAGGGACTTCTGCAAACCAGCTTTAAAAAAAGCTTTTTGTAATAAAAGAGGGTAAATGAATAAGTGTTTCTAAACACAATAAGATGGACTGAGACTGAACTCTGGTCTAAGAGAATCAGTGGGACTGATACAGTTTAAAAGGGCATAATCACACTTTAAAAGTGTTTAAAATTGGAGCTCCTAACGTTTCGGCATGTTGTGCCTTCCTCAGAGGAGAATAAGAAATGAAAAAAAAGTTGGAGGTATTTGTACCCTCCCTAGGCGGAGCAACAAGGGAGCTCCCGATAGGCTGTAGCTCCCTACAATCAGACGACCAAGTCATCTCAGCTGTTCAATATGAACACCTGGCAATCAGGGAAACACCTGTCTTAATTAGGCCCCAGAGGCCCAATCCCTATTAGGTGTAAGAAAACACCGATTTAGGGGCCCCATGACAAATAACAGAGGGAAACACAGGGTACAAACCCCAAGTAAATGAAATACACCTCTCCATGTCCCCCAAGGTGTATTATTATCCATAGATCCTTGGGTCCCTTGTCCTGGGACAAACGGGGGTCCCAAGGTGGATCAAAAAATTCACTTTACTGTGTTTCCATCTCCCCCAAATGAGTTTCTCAAAACAAAGTGAAAGCAGGTTTTATTGTGGCACTGGCAGGTTAGGTGCAAGGGGAACAAAGAAGTCTGGCTGCACTTAGGCAGCCAGAATGCACGGGCTCACAAATTTCAAGCTTTAACACATTTGTTTCTCAGAAAAGGGTTTGTATTGTATCTTTTGTTTTGTATTTGACAGGTGCCCTGGAAGAGATCTCCCCACCCTCATCCGAGGGGGTAAGTATATTATTTAGGCGACTGGCTTTAGTTAATTTGGTTCAGACCATATGGATAAACTGTGTTAAGTTTATTAATCCACTGTCTTTCTTTTGCCAGTCGCTGTCTGTCTGACCACCAGGATCCTGACTCCAACCCCATGATGAGGAGATTTTCCCTCCCATGCTGTCTGAAGTGTTTGTACAGGTGAGTAACTTTATGAGTCTTATCAATCAAGTTCAAGTGTTGCTTCAGTCTTAGGATTAAACTGTTCTTGGTTTGCCCAATATACAGTTTTTTACAAACCACGCACTCGATACAATACACCAAATTCATTGACCCTGGCTTGGTCATATGCCACACAGGTGCACTCAGGTGAGTATATTGATTTACCATGAATTTAATATTTTTAAAGTGTCTGTTGTGCTTGTCTTTTTTATGTTTTCCGCCCAAGGAGGCATGTACTAGAAGATCTTTTATGTTTTTGTTTCTTCTAAACGCTGCTATGATTTTAAAATCCACAAGGGATTCCACGTGGTCCTGTACCCTCTTAAAATTACTTTTAACCTTGGTATTCAAGGTCCTGGAGGCAGGAGAAAAGGTGGAGACAAAGGGGACCAGATGATGGTTGTTGTCCTCCCCCCTGGGTTTCAGGCCTAGTTGGTAGTCCCGCTGGACGTCCACCTTGATCCCCCGGAGGAAGGTCCTACTGTACCCCCGACGTCTCAGAGCCCGGAATAGGGTTCTTGTAGCCGACTCGACATCCCCCGCTACCGTACAGATCCTACGAAACCTTATTAATTGCGATTTCACAATTCCCCGGTAGGTGTGCTTTGGGTGGTAGCTAGACTTGTGTAACAGTGCGTGTGTGTCGGTCGGCTTAAAATACACCCTCGTTCCCAGGCTCCCCTCTCCATTTTCCCTCCTAACCAAAAAAACCTCGGTATCCAAGAATTCAATTTTCTCTTGTTGTAAATTATATTTAACTGAGATAGAGGGATGATGGTTATTAAGGATTGCAATGAAATCAAAAAACTCAGCCTTGGAATGGTTCCAAATACCGAAAATATCATCCAGGTATCTTACATAGAAACTTGGGAGTTTGCTGCATTTAGGGAAGGCGGTCCGCTCCCAGTCCGCCATATAAATATTAGCGTAGGCCGGGGCGAACTTCTTCCCCATCGCAGTTCCATGGACCTGGAGATACCATTCGGAGTTAAATTCAAAATCATTTTTCACAAGGCCTAATTCCAAAAGTGTGAGGAGGGCCTCATCCGGCCTAGTGGGGTCAGGATACTTCCTAAAGATGTCTCGCACCGCTTTTAGACCCAATTGAGTCTCTATATTAGTGTACAGGGAATCAATATCCACAGAGAAAAGCATTCCACCAGGAGGCACCATGATCTGTCTAAGTTTTGTCACAAACTCATAGGTGTCCTTGATATAGCTCTCATGTTTTTGCGACAAGGGGTTAATATAATGATCAATAAATTCAGCTATCCTGTACGATTCACTCCCACAATCAGACACAATGGGTCTGCCGGGAGGGACCTGATGTGGGACCGTCCAGGTCTCTGGATCCTTATGGATCTTGGGCAAAAGGTAGAATTTGCGTGGACGTGGAGGATCCTCACCAGACAGGTAATACTTTTGTTTGGCCGTAATGATCTTTTTCTCATACAGGCATCCCACAATCTCCCGAATTTTTGTCTGAGTTTCCAGTTGCAGGGAGCAGGTTAAAGGTAAGTAGTGTGTTGTGTTCTTTAGTTGTCTGTACGCTTCAGTTAAATATTGATGTTTATCCATTATAACAATTTTTGACCCCTTGTCTGCAGGTTTAATCACTATTTCCTGGTTTGATTTTAGTTGGTCAAGTGCTTCTCTTTCTCCTGTAGATAAATTATTTTCCCTCTCCCTATTACAGTGGATCCTGTCAAGATCCCGGACATCCCGCCTGATCAGTTTTTTCAAAAGTTCTGTGGTCGAAGCCCACTCAGGTTCCCAAGTGGAGGGGTTGATGAATGGCACTCGACAGAAATCCATACTGTAATTAAAATGGTCTAGAAGCCTCAATTGTCTGTGATACCTGTGTAGGTCTCTTCGCAGTTCCTGTCTATCCACCACTAGTGGAGTTGGAATAAAATAGAGGCCCTTCTCTAGCAGTCTTTCTTCGTCCTCCGTTAAGAAAAAAGAGGTGGAAAGATTTAAAATATTAGAGTGGGGCTGATTAGACACTCTAGGTCCCCCTATTCTTAGTTTAACTGCGACATCCACGATTTAAGGATTTTATTGGCAGTAGCTGGGGTCCAATGAATAGGATCTTTATGGTTGACCCGGAACTAGGGTTAGGGTTAGGGTTAGGGTTAGGGTTAGGTTTGGGTTCGGGTTATGGGAGAGTGCTGTAAATACAGTCCAGCCCCCGGTGCACTGTCCATCACAGAGCCATGCTCCGAATCCCTCAATGTTCGTTCAAACCCTGTGGGTCCTTGGTCCCGAGTTTAGCGATCCATCTCATCTCGGCCTTCTTCCTCTGTGCCGTGGTCCAGCAGGCGTTAGTCTCGACGACTGTTGTTGTGAGTGCTTCCAGTCCATGTAAGAGAAAGTGTCTAACTAGTGGTGTATCAGTCTTCTTTCTCTTGGTAATGTTGTACTTGTGTTGTGCAAAGCGTGTGGAAAGCATATTGCCAGTTTCACCCACATATTGTAATTTACACTTTGTGCATGAAATATTGTAAACACAGTTTTTGGTGAAAGGGTCTCCTCTGGTTAGGATTTTAAATATTTCCCCTGTGCTGTTATTACAGAGCCACTGTCTATGTCTAAAGTAATCTTTTTGTACTGTGGGCCTTGGTTTTAAAAGTGGTTGTATTTTAGCCTTTACTAAGTGATCCTGTAAGTTTTTATTCCTTCTGAACGCTGGTATGATACTGTGATTACTTAGGGTGGGAGACCCTTTGATGCACGTATTGAAGTTGATTCTGAGTTGGTTGGATAATTTCTTGGTGGACGGAGAGTAGGTGGTGATGAGTGGAAGGCTTGAAGTAAGTGCTGTAGGTTTAACCTCCAGAAATGATTTGAGGCCCTTTCTACAGAAGGTCCTAGAGTACCCCCTAGTGGACAATGCTCGAAATAGAATTGTGACCGCTTCCTTGAAATCATTCTGTCCTGTGCAGATTCTGTGAAATCTAAGTAATTGTGATTTGATTAGTCCCGCGTACGTATGTTTGGGATGGAAACTGGTCTTGTGGAGGAGAGCATGTGTGTCTGTTTCTTTAAAGAACACTTTGATATCTAAACATTGATTTTTTTGGAAATTGTTTCCTTTAAAAATTGTCGTGTCCAGAAAATCCACCGACTTCAGACTGCTCGTTGATTTAATTTTAATCGAGTCCCTGTGGGTATTGAGGGTATTTAGGAAGCTCTCAAATTCTAGTTGGTTATGGGTCCACACCCCCCAGATATCATCGAGGTATCTATAATAATGGAGCGGCTTTTTTTCACATGCCTGCAGTGCTGTAGTCTCCCATTCAGCCATGAAGATATTGGCATAAGCTGGTGCGAATTTTTTGCCCATGGCTGTTCCTTTAATTTGTAAGAACCATTCCTCGTTGAATTGGAAATCATTTCTGGTCAGATTAATCTTCAGTAATTCCAGTAGCTCTTTATCAGGCCTCTTTATGTTACGCTGTTTTTGGAAGGCGTTTTTTATAGCCTGTAATCCCTCTTCAATGTCTATGTTGGTGTATAAGCTCTCAATATCTAAGGTAAAGAGGATGGCTTCTTCAGGAATCTTCAGTTTCTTTACTATGTTCACGAAATGATAAGTGTCTTTAATATAGCTGGGATGTGTGATTGAAAGAGGATTTAAAAAGTGGTCCAAATACTCCGCCGTGTGGTAGGTCTCGCTGCTGCAGTCTGAGACAATAGGACGGCCTGGTGGAATTTGATGAGGTAAGCTCCATTTACTGGGATCTTTGTGGATCTTAGGGAGCATATAAAAGATTCTGGCTCTGGGTGTGGAGTCCCCTATCAGGTAGTGCTTCTGTTTAGTGTTAATAAATCTTTTGTCGTGTAAAGATTGGATGATTTTATTAACTAAGGGGATGGTGTCCAGATAGATAGGTTTATCTAATTGAATATAATATTTCTCATCCTTCAGTTGTCTGTAGCCTTCCCACAAATATTGTTCTCTATCCAAAATTACTATGGCACTCCCTTTATCTGCCGGTTTGATGACAATCTGTTTATTGTCTTTTAATTGTTTGAGGGCCAGAATTTCAGAATTGCTAAGATTAGGAGGAATTTGGTGAACTTTAAATTTGGTGTCAAAATATCTGTCGTCCGCTCTGATGATATTATCAATTTCTGGTGGAATTACAGTTTTTGGAGGAGTCCATGTTGACTTGTGAATAAACGGAAGTCTTTTAGTAGGAGGCTTATGCTCGTAGTAGGCCGCTAATCTGAGTGTTCTGTGATATTGTTGTACATCATACTTGGTTTGTGGGATCAGATCCCTATTAGTGCCCTGAGTGGGAATAAAATTGAGTCCCCGGGAAAGCAGAGATATCTGTTCAGTGGTCAATTTTACATTCTTGGTTAAATTGATAACCGATTTGTTCCCCTCCTGTAGCGGCAGGCTTATGGGGATACTTAATTTAAATGTGCGCACCAGTGGTCAAATATGATTTTTCCGGTCTCATTTGTCCAATGAACATTGTCTGCTTCAGTTTTGAATTGTGTGCTGGGTAACATAGGAATGTACTCACCCAGTAGTGCAATGTATGTGTTGAGCTGTGTTAAGTTATGTTTCTCCTTCTCTGTCAGGCTGTTGGAAAAGTTAATTTGTGGGATGATGATCCGAGCCTGGGGAAAGGTAGTTTTAGCCACTCTCAGCATGCTCTGCAGTTGCTTGATGGACGTCTCTTTAGTCTTTTGGTCCCGATTGCAGATTCCGAAGGACATGATGATCTTCTCCACCGTGACGTGTGTTGTAGTGTTTTGCAGAATGCCCTCAGCGTTCCTGAAGTTGGCCCCTGGAAACGAATCGATCTGAAGGTCAGTTATGGTGTGTGGTGGCAGAGTAGACACATTTGAGTCTCCCATGATGACATGTTTTTTGTGGATGTTAAGATGCCATTCTTTTAGCTTTCTGGACGACGTCATGTGTCTTGAAGGGCGAAAGGGGCCCGCTGTGTGGGGTGTGAGGAGTACTCCCGTGCCGGCTGCCGGGGTAAGCAGGGTCTGCACTGCTGTGTGCAACGTTTCAGTAGATCTGAGTGTCGGGGCGATGGGACCCCCGCTGGGAGGACCAGCCTCACTCACCCTGGTCTCCTCCTCTGGGAGGATGGTGCTGTGAGTCGGCGAGAGTTCATCAATGGAGCTTGTGTCGTGTGAGACGCAGCCATTCCCCTGTGTGGGTGTGTGTGTGCTGGAAGATGGAGACTGGGTGGGCTGTGATGCGTCACCCAAAGTGAAGGGAAACATCCTGCGGATCCTCTGAGGTAGTGGAAGGTGCTGTAGAGGAGTGGCTGTGAAGAGGTCCTCCTCTGGTGTGTCCTCAACCACGCGCAGAGATGGCTCTGACCTCGCTGCGGAGAGAGGCCGACTGTGAGAAGTCCACCCATCCTCCAGTGTTGTGGGGACCGGAGTGTGTGCTGGCGTCTGAAGTGCACGGGGGGACATGTCCGTGGCAGCAGCGTGCAGCAAGGCTGTGGTCAGACCCGAAGCTGTAGCTGCGCCAGAGCCCCGACCTTGTGGTGGGAGGTCTCTCTTCGCGCCGACTCGGGGGGCTGAAATCTCCGGTGTGTGCATGTGTGTGTCAGTCTGCTCCTGCAGTCGTGTCAGTTCCGCCGTGATGATCTCTTCAGTCTCGGTCAGTGTTTCAGGCGTCAATCTGCGGCCGAAATGTCTCTTAGCCCAGTTAGACGCTATTTCGAACGGGGCATGCCACTCAGGTGACTCTAATATGTGCAGTTCACCTATTTCTTTTTCAATAACCTGTTCATAGTGGTTACGGAGAATGACGAGTGTCGTGTGTGCCCAGTTTTTGGCGTTGCCCTCAATCAGTTGTGATGTCTGTGTGTTAGGTACTGCAGGTTTAATCAAAATGGTTAACTGTTTCGTCATTTTGTCAATTGACACTGGAGTTTTTTCAGTACTCACATTAGAGAAGTGGTGAAATGCCTTGATTGTTCTGTGTAAGATGTGGCATTTGAGGGCAAAGTCTGGATCATCTGACCTTGGTTTATTCTCATCTCGATCTCTCACTTCAGGTTGATTACGAGTCTTGACTTGTGGGTGGTTCTCCCTCCTCCTATCTTCAGTGTTGATCTGTCGTATGTGCGCGTCTCTGCGCCTGGGCGCGTCTCTGCGTCTGGGCACCTGTTGCGGCTCCGCGCGTCGTCGGCTCTCCTCTCCATAATTGACGCGAAGTGGCGAGTTGCGTCTTCCGTAGTCCTCACGAAAGCGGCTCGGAGAATCCCCTCTGCGAACCATGTAACCTCCGCGTGGAGGGTCCGGTCTGTAGTAGGGCTCATCCCTGCGTTTCCGCGATGCGCTGTAGCTGTCCCTGTGTCTGTTCACCGTGTCGGGCAAGCGTCTTTCGCGCCGATGCAGCGATGGCTCTAGTCGGTCCTGACGAGGCTGGTTGCGTCGGGGAGAGACCCGGTCGTGGACGGGCAGGCCCGTCCTGGTCACGGAAGCGTAGGTTCTGCGTCGGTGACGGGAAGGCGACCTGCGGCGGTGGGGCGAACTGGGGGCGTCCTGGCGAAGTTCAGGAGCGCGTCCCCTCCGTGCGCTAATGTCCGCTCTCCTACCTCCATCATTAGCGGGAGCTCCGCGGTAGTGCTGGGATCTGTCCCTACCTCTGTACGTGGCAGTGGGATAGATGTCTCGCTCCGGGCTGCGATACCTTCCATGGCGGCCCCTCTTGTAGGTCACCGTGGTCCATTCCTCTCTGTTCAGTCGTCCGTGGTAGCTCATGCTAAGCTAGCCCCGTGTGTGTTTTGTAGGCCAGGAAAAAGTTACAGAAGCACTTTGGACTATTTATTTTGGCCAAACAGTGAAGCAAATAAAATGAATGAAAAAATAAAAAATGATACAGCAACGTTTCGATTTATATTAAATCTTCTTCAGGCTGATAAATTGTATAAAACTAATTGATTGTGAAGAGCGTGATGCCGCGAGTCAACTTACTCAGCGAACCCGCTTGAAAAAGGAGGGACCGGAAGCCAAGGTTGGCTTTACAACAGGTCAGAGGTCAAACGTCACTTTACGTGAAGACGTAAAATTAGACCTAACTTTACGGTCAGCAGTTATTTACATCCTTTTTCCTTTGTAACATAACATGCAACCATTAAACATGTAAAAAATGAATATATATATATATGCACACATAAACCATGTTTGCAATTTGTGTGTGTGTGTGGAAAAGGTAATAAGCTTCAGTGCATTTAACCAATATAATGTTCTGGCATAACTTTGGAACAGGTAATAAGCTTCAGTGCATTTAACCAATATAATGTTCTGGCATAACTTAGGAACAGGTAATAAGCTTCAGTGCATTTAACCAATATAATGTTCTGGCATAACTTTGGAACAGGTAATAAGCTTCAGTGCATTTAACCAATATAATGTTCTGGCATAACTTTGGAACAGGTAATAAGCTTCAGTGCATTTAACCAATATAATGTTCTGGCATACCTTTGGAACTCAACATTTGTAAAATACACAAATATATGTCACATTTGTACAGACAGGAGGTGGAAACCCTTGACCATAATAGCAGGTAAGTATTTAACAGGTAAGTATTTAACAGGTAAGTATTTAACACTGATAGTGAAGAGGCCTAAACTGTAAGGTTGAGTTTAGGGCTCTTACAAGGAGGTTAAGTTTAGGAAAAAACCTTTGGGTTGGGCTTCAGGTAAGTAAGTGGTTGTGTTTAGGTCTGGGTCCGGGTTGAGGTGAGGTCAGAGTTAAGGTTAAAGTGGGTCCAAATTAGGTTTAGGTCAGGCTGACGGTGAGGTCAGGGTTAAGGTTAAAGTAGGTCCAAATTAGGTTTAGGTCAGGTTGAAGGTGAGGTCAGGGTTAAGGTTAAAGTAGGTCCAAATTAGGTTTAAAGGTGAGGTCAGGGTTAAGGTTAAAGTAGGTCCAAATTAGGTTTAGGTCAGGTTGAAGGTGAGGTCCGGGTTGAGAGAAGATAAGGTTAGAGTTAGGCGCAGGATCAGGAATGAGGGAAATATACAAACATCAAAGGGAAAAGAAACAAAGCAAAGGAGGCACTGGCTGGTCAGGTTTGGGTTCGGGTTATGGGAGAGTGCTGTAAATACAGTCCAGCCCCCGGTGCACTGTCCATCACAGAGCCATGCTCCGAATCCCTCAATGTTCGTTCAAACCCTGTGGGTCCTTGGTCCCGAGTTTAGCGATCCATCTCATCTCGGCCTTCTTCCTCTGTGCCGTGGTCCAGCAGGCGTTAGTCTCGACGACTGTTGTTGTGAGTGCTTCCAGTCCATGTAAGAGAAAGTGTCTAACTAGTGGTGTATCAGTCTTCTTTCTCTTGGTAATGTTGTACTTGTGTTGTGCAAAGCGTGTGGAAAGCATATTGCCAGTTTCACCCACATATTGTAATTTACACTTTGTGCATGAAATATTGTAAACACAGTTTTTGGTGAAAGGGTCTCCTCTGGTTAGGATTTTAAATATTTCCCCTGTGCTGTTATTACAGAGCCACTGTCTATGTCTAAAGTAATCTTTTTGTACTGTGGGCCTTGGTTTTAAAAGTGGTTGTATTTTAGCCTTTACTAAGTGATCCTGTAAGTTTTTATTCCTTCTGAACGCTGGTATGATACTGTGATTACTTAGGGTGGGAGACCCTTTGATGCACGTATTGAAGTTGATTCTGAGTTGGTTGGATAATTTCTTGGTGGACGGAGAGTAGGTGGTGATGAGTGGAAGGCTTGAAGTAAGTGCTGTAGGTTTAACCTCCAGAAATGATTTGAGGCCCTTTCTACAGAAGGTCCTAGAGTACCCCCTAGTGGACAATGCTCGAAATAGAATTGTGACCGCTTCCTTGAAATCATTCTGTCCTGTGCAGATTCTGTGAAATCTAAGTAATTGTGATTTGATTAGTCCCGCGTACGTATGTTTGGGATGGAAACTGGTCTTGTGGAGGAGAGCATGTGTGTCTGTTTCTTTAAAGAACACTTTGATATCTAAACATTGATTTTTTTGGAAATTGTTTCCTTTAAAAATTGTCGTGTCCAGAAAATCCACCGACTTCAGACTGCTCGTTGATTTAATTTTAATCGAGTCCCTGTGGGTATTGAGGGTATTTAGGAAGCTCTCAAATTCTAGTTGGTTATGGGTCCACACCCCCCAGATATCATCGAGGTATCTATAATAATGGAGCGGCTTTTTTTCACATGCCTGCAGTGCTGTAGTCTCCCATTCAGCCATGAAGATATTGGCATAAGCTGGTGCGAATTTTTTGCCCATGGCTGTTCCTTTAATTTGTAAGAACCATTCCTCGTTGAATTGGAAATCATTTCTGGTCAGATTAATCTTCAGTAATTCCAGTAGCTCTTTATCAGGCCTCTTTATGTTACGCTGTTTTTGGAAGGCGTTTTTTATAGCCTGTAATCCCTCTTCAATGTCTATGTTGGTGTATAAGCTCTCAATATCTAAGGTAAAGAGGATGGCTTCTTCAGGAATCTTCAGTTTCTTTACTATGTTCACGAAATGATAAGTGTCTTTAATATAGCTGGGATGTGTGATTGAAAGAGGATTTAAAAAGTGGTCCAAATACTCCGCCGTGTGGTAGGTCTCGCTGCTGCAGTCTGAGACAATAGGACGGCCTGGTGGAATTTGATGAGGTAAGCTCCATTTACTGGGATCTTTGTGGATCTTAGGGAGCATATAAAAGATTCTGGCTCTGGGTGTGGAGTCCCCTATCAGGTAGTGCTTCTGTTTAGTGTTAATAAATCTTTTGTCGTGTAAAGATTGGATGATTTTATTAACTAAGGGGATGGTGTCCAGATAGATAGGTTTATCTAATTGAATATAATATTTCTCATCCTTCAGTTGTCTGTAGCCTTCCCACAAATATTGTTCTCTATCCAAAATTACTATGGCACTCCCTTTATCTGCCGGTTTGATGACAATCTGTTTATTGTCTTTTAATTGTTTGAGGGCCAGAATTTCAGAATTGCTAAGATTAGGAGGAATTTGGTGAACTTTAAATTTGGTGTCAAAATATCTGTCGTCCGCTCTGATGATATTATCAATTTCTGGTGGAATTACAGTTTTTGGAGGAGTCCATGTTGACTTGTGAATAAACGGAAGTCTTTTAGTAGGAGGCTTATGCTCGTAGTAGGCCGCTAATCTGAGTGTTCTGTGATATTGTTGTACATCATACTTGGTTTGTGGGATCAGATCCCTATTAGTGCCCTGAGTGGGAATAAAATTGAGTCCCCGGGAAAGCAGAGATATCTGTTCAGTGGTCAATTTTACATTCTTGGTTAAATTGATAACCGATTTGTTCCCCTCCTGTAGCGGCAGGCTTATGGGGATACTTAATTTAAATGTGCGCACCAGTGGTCAAATATGATTTTTCCGGTCTCATTTGTCCAATGAACATTGTCTGCTTCAGTTTTGAATTGTGTGCTGGGTAACATAGGAATGTACTCACCCAGTAGTGCAATGTATGTGTTGAGCTGTGTTAAGTTATGTTTCTCCTTCTCTGTCAGGCTGTTGGAAAAGTTAATTTGTGGGATGATGATCCGAGCCTGGGGAAAGGTAGTTTTAGCCACTCTCAGCATGCTCTGCAGTTGCTTGATGGACGTCTCTTTAGTCTTTTGGTCCCGATTGCAGATTCCGAAGGACATGATGATCTTCTCCACCGTGACGTGTGTTGTAGTGTTTTGCAGAATGCCCTCAGCGTTCCTGAAGTTGGCCCCTGGAAACGAATCGATCTGAAGGTCAGTTATGGTGTGTGGTGGCAGAGTAGACACATTTGAGTCTCCCATGATGACATGTTTTTTGTGGATGTTAAGATGCCATTCTTTTAGCTTTCTGGACGACGTCATGTGTCTTGAAGGGCGAAAGGGGCCCGCTGTGTGGGGTGTGAGGAGTACTCCCGTGCCGGCTGCCGGGGTAAGCAGGGTCTGCACTGCTGTGTGCAACGTTTCAGTAGATCTGAGTGTCGGGGCGATGGGACCCCCGCTGGGAGGACCAGCCTCACTCACCCTGGTCTCCTCCTCTGGGAGGATGGTGCTGTGAGTCGGCGAGAGTTCATCAATGGAGCTTGTGTCGTGTGAGACGCAGCCATTCCCCTGTGTGGGTGTGTGTGTGCTGGAAGATGGAGACTGGGTGGGCTGTGATGCGTCACCCAAAGTGAAGGGAAACATCCTGCGGATCCTCTGAGGTAGTGGAAGGTGCTGTAGAGGAGTGGCTGTGAAGAGGTCCTCCTCTGGTGTGTCCTCAACCACGCGTAGAGATGGCTCTGACCTCGCTGCGGAGAGAGGCCGACTGTGAGAAGTCCACCCATCCTCCAGTGTTGTGGGGACCGGAGTGTGTGCTGGCGTCTGAAGTGCACGGGGGGACATGTCCGTGGCAGCAGCGTGCAGCAAGGCTGTGGTCAGACCCGAAGCTGTAGCTGCGCCAGAGCCCCGACCTTGTGGTGGGAGGTCTCTCTTCGCGCCGACTCGGGGGGCTGAAATCTCCGGTGTGTGCATGTGTGTGTCAGTCTGCTCCTGCAGTCGTGTCAGTTCCGCCGTGATGATCTCTTCAGTCTCGGTCAGTGTTTCAGGCGTCAATCTGCGGCCGAAATGTCTCTTAGCCCAGTTAGACGCTATTTCGAACGGGGCATGCCACTCAGGTGACTCTAATATGTGCAGTTCACCTATTTCTTTTTCAATAACCTGTTCATAGTGGTTACGGAGAATGACGAGTGTCGTGTGTGCCCAGTTTTTGGCGTTGCCCTCAATCAGTTGTGATGTCTGTGTGTTAGGTACTGCAGGTTTAATCAAAATGGTTAACTGTTTCGTCATTTTGTCAATTGACACTGGAGTTTTTTCAGTACTCACATTAGAGAAGTGGTGAAATGCCTTGATTGTTCTGTGTAAGATGTGGCATTTGAGGGCAAAGTCTGGATCATCTGACCTTGGTTTATTCTCATCTCGATCTCTCACTTCAGGTTGATTACGAGTCTTGACTTGTGGGTGGTTCTCCCTCCTCCTATCTTCAGTGTTGATCTGTCGTATGTGCGCGTCTCTGCGCCTGGGCGCGTCTCTGCGTCTGGGCACCTGTTGCGGCTCCGCGCGTCGTCGGCTCTCCTCTCCATAATTGACGCGAAGTGGCGAGTTGCGTCTTCCGTAGTCCTCACGAAAGCGGCTCGGAGAATCCCCTCTGCGAACCATGTAACCTCCGCGTGGAGGGTCCGGTCTGTAGTAGGGCTCATCCCTGCGTTTCCGCGATGCGCTGTAGCTGTCCCTGTGTCTGTTCACCGTGTCGGGCAAGCGTCTTTCGCGCCGATGCAGCGATGGCTCTAGTCGGTCCTGACGAGGCTGGTTGCGTCGGGGAGAGACCCGGTCGTGGACGGGCAGGCCCGTCCTGGTCACGGAAGCGTAGGTTCTGCGTCGGTGACGGGAAGGCGACCTGCGGCGGTGGGGCGAACTGGGGGCGTCCTGGCGAAGTTCAGGAGCGCGTCCCCTCCGTGCGCTAATGTCCGCTCTCCTACCTCCATCATTAGCGGGAGCTCCGCGGTAGTGCTGGGATCTGTCCCTACCTCTGTACGTGGCAGTGGGATAGATGTCTCGCTCCGGGCTGCGATACCTTCCATGGCGGCCCCTCTTGTAGGTCACCGTGGTCCATTCCTCTCTGTTCAGTCGTCCGTGGTAGCTCATGCTAAGCTAGCCCCGTGTGTGTTTTGTAGGCCAGGAAAAAGTTACAGAAGCACTTTGGACTATTTATTTTGGCCAAACAGTGAAGCAAATAAAATGAATGAAAAAATAAAAAATGATACAGCAACGTTTCGATTTATATTAAATCTTCTTCAGGCTGATAAATTGTATAAAACTAATTGATTGTGAAGAGCGTGATGCCGCGAGTCAACTTACTCAGCGAACCCGCTTGAAAAAGGAGGGACCGGAAGCCAAGGTTGGCTTTACAACAGGTCAGAGGTCAAACGTCACTTTACGTGAAGACGTAAAATTAGACCTAACTTTACGGTCAGCAGTTATTTACATCCTTTTTCCTTTGTAACATAACATGCAACCATTAAACATGTAAAAAATGAATATATATATATATGCACACATAAACCATGTTTGCAATTTGTGTGTGTGTGTGGAAAAGGTAATAAGCTTCAGTGCATTTAACCAATATAATGTTCTGGCATAACTTTGGAACAGGTAATAAGCTTCAGTGCATTTAACCAATATAATGTTCTGGCATAACTTAGGAACAGGTAATAAGCTTCAGTGCATTTAACCAATATAATGTTCTGGCATAACTTTGGAACAGGTAATAAGCTTCAGTGCATTTAACCAATATAATGTTCTGGCATAACTTAGGAACAGGTAATAAGCTTCAGTGCATTTAACCAATATAATGTTCTGGCATAACTTTGGAACAGGTAATAAGCTTCAGTGCATTTAACCAATATAATGTTCTGGCATACCTTTGGAACTCAACATTTGTAAAATACACAAATATATGTCACATTTGTACAGACAGGAGGTGGAAACCCTTGACCATAATAGCAGGTAAGTATTTAACAGGTAAGTATTTAACAGGTAAGTATTTAACACTGATAGTGAAGAGGCCTAAACTGTAAGGTTGAGTTTAGGGCTCTTACAAGGAGGTTAAGTTTAGGAAAAAACCTTTGGGTTGGGCTTCAGGTAAGTAAGTGGTTGTGTTTAGGTCTGGGTCCGGGTTGAGGTGAGGTCAGAGTTAAGGTTAAAGTGGGTCCAAATTAGGTTTAGGTCAGGCTGACGGTGAGGTCAGGGTTAAGGTTAAAGTAGGTCCAAATTAGGTTTAGGTCAGGTTGAAGGTGAGGTCAGGGTTAAGGTTAAAGTAGGTCCAAATTAGGTTTAAAGGTGAGGTCAGGGTTAAGGTTAAAGTAGGTCCAAATTAGGTTTAGGTCAGGTTGAAGGTGAGGTCCGGGTTGAGAGAAGATAAGGTTAGAGTTAGGCGCAGGATCAGGAATGAGGGAAATATACAAACATCAAAGGGAAAAGAAACAAAGCAAAGGAGGCACTGGCTGGTCAGGTTTGGGTTCGGGTTATGGGAGAGTGCTGTAAATACAGTCCAGCCCCCGGTGCACTGTCCATCACAGAGCCATGCTCCGAATCCCTCAATGTTCGTTCAAACCCTGTGGGTCCTTGGTCCCGAGTTTAGCGATCCATCTCATCTCGGCCTTCTTCCTCTGTGCCGTGGTCCAGCAGGCGTTAGTCTCGACGACTGTTGTTGTGAGTGCTTCCAGTCCATGTAAGAGAAAGTGTCTAACTAGTGGTGTATCAGTCTTCTTTCTCTTGGTAATGTTGTACTTGTGTTGTGCAAAGCGTGTGGAAAGCATATTGCCAGTTTCACCCACATATTGTAATTTACACTTTGTGCATGAAATATTGTAAACACAGTTTTTGGTGAAAGGGTCTCCTCTGGTTAGGATTTTAAATATTTCCCCTGTGCTGTTATTACAGAGCCACTGTCTATGTCTAAAGTAATCTTTTTGTACTGTGGGCCTTGGTTTTAAAAGTGGTTGTATTTTAGCCTTTACTAAGTGATCCTGTAAGTTTTTATTCCTTCTGAACGCTGGTATGATACTGTGATTACTTAGGGTGGGAGACCCTTTGATGCACGTATTGAAGTTGATTCTGAGTTGGTTGGATAATTTCTTGGTGGACGGAGAGTAGGTGGTGATGAGTGGAAGGCTTGAAGTAAGTGCTGTAGGTTTAACCTCCAGAAATGATTTGAGGCCCTTTCTACAGAAGGTCCTAGAGTACCCCCTAGTGGACAATGCTCGAAATAGAATTGTGACCGCTTCCTTGAAATCATTCTGTCCTGTGCAGATTCTGTGAAATCTAAGTAATTGTGATTTGATTAGTCCCGCGTACGTATGTTTGGGATGGAAACTGGTCTTGTGGAGGAGAGCATGTGTGTCTGTTTCTTTAAAGAACACTTTGATATCTAAACATTGATTTTTTTGGAAATTGTTTCCTTTAAAAATTGTCGTGTCCAGAAAATCCACCGACTTCAGACTGCTCGTTGATTTAATTTTAATCGAGTCCCTGTGGGTATTGAGGGTATTTAGGAAGCTCTCAAATTCTAGTTGGTTATGGGTCCACACCCCCCAGATATCATCGAGGTATCTATAATAATGGAGCGGCTTTTTTTCACATGCCTGCAGTGCTGTAGTCTCCCATTCAGCCATGAAGATATTGGCATAAGCTGGTGCGAATTTTTTGCCCATGGCTGTTCCTTTAATTTGTAAGAACCATTCCTCGTTGAATTGGAAATCATTTCTGGTCAGATTAATCTTCAGTAATTCCAGTAGCTCTTTATCAGGCCTCTTTATGTTACGCTGTTTTTGGAAGGCGTTTTTTATAGCCTGTAATCCCTCTTCAATGTCTATGTTGGTGTATAAGCTCTCAATATCTAAGGTAAAGAGGATGGCTTCTTCAGGAATCTTCAGTTTCTTTACTATGTTCACGAAATGATAAGTGTCTTTAATATAGCTGGGATGTGTGATTGAAAGAGGATTTAAAAAGTGGTCCAAATACTCCGCCGTGTGGTAGGTCTCGCTGCTGCAGTCTGAGACAATAGGACGGCCTGGTGGAATTTGATGAGGTAAGCTCCATTTACTGGGATCTTTGTGGATCTTAGGGAGCATATAAAAGATTCTGGCTCTGGGTGTGGAGTCCCCTATCAGGTAGTGCTTCTGTTTAGTGTTAATAAATCTTTTGTCGTGTAAAGATTGGATGATTTTATTAACTAAGGGGATGGTGTCCAGATAGATAGGTTTATCTAATTGAATATAATATTTCTCATCCTTCAGTTGTCTGTAGCCTTCCCACAAATATTGTTCTCTATCCAAAATTACTATGGCACTCCCTTTATCTGCCGGTTTGATGACAATCTGTTTATTGTCTTTTAATTGTTTGAGGGCCAGAATTTCAGAATTGCTAAGATTAGGAGGAATTTGGTGAACTTTAAATTTGGTGTCAAAATATCTGTCGTCCGCTCTGATGATATTATCAATTTCTGGTGGAATTACAGTTTTTGGAGGAGTCCATGTTGACTTGTGAATAAACGGAAGTCTTTTAGTAGGAGGCTTATGCTCGTAGTAGGCCGCTAATCTGAGTGTTCTGTGATATTGTTGTACATCATACTTGGTTTGTGGGATCAGATCCCTATTAGTGCCCTGAGTGGGAATAAAATTGAGTCCCCGGGAAAGCAGAGATATCTGTTCAGTGGTCAATTTTACATTCTTGGTTAAATTGATAACCGATTTGTTCCCCTCCTGTAGCGGCAGGCTTATGGGGATACTTAATTTAAATGTGCGCACCAGTGGTCAAATATGATTTTTCCGGTCTCATTTGTCCAATGAACATTGTCTGCTTCAGTTTTGAATTGTGTGCTGGGTAACATAGGAATGTACTCACCCAGTAGTGCAATGTATGTGTTGAGCTGTGTTAAGTTATGTTTCTCCTTCTCTGTCAGGCTGTTGGAAAAGTTAATTTGTGGGATGATGATCCGAGCCTGGGGAAAGGTAGTTTTAGCCACTCTCAGCATGCTCTGCAGTTGCTTGATGGACGTCTCTTTAGTCTTTTGGTCCCGATTGCAGATTCCGAAGGACATGATGATCTTCTCCACCGTGACGTGTGTTGTAGTGTTTTGCAGAATGCCCTCAGCGTTCCTGAAGTTGGCCCCTGGAAACGAATCGATCTGAAGGTCAGTTATGGTGTGTGGTGGCAGAGTAGACACATTTGAGTCTCCCATGATGACATGTTTTTTGTGGATGTTAAGATGCCATTCTTTTAGCTTTCTGGACGACGTCATGTGTCTTGAAGGGCGAAAGGGGCCCGCTGTGTGGGGTGTGAGGAGTACTCCCGTGCCGGCTGCCGGGGTAAGCAGGGTCTGCACTGCTGTGTGCAACGTTTCAGTAGATCTGAGTGTCGGGGCGATGGGACCCCCGCTGGGAGGACCAGCCTCACTCACCCTGGTCTCCTCCTCTGGGAGGATGGTGCTGTGAGTCGGCGAGAGTTCATCAATGGAGCTTGTGTCGTGTGAGACGCAGCCATTCCCCTGTGTGGGTGTGTGTGTGCTGGAAGATGGAGACTGGGTGGGCTGTGATGCGTCACCCAAAGTGAAGGGAAACATCCTGCGGATCCTCTGAGGTAGTGGAAGGTGCTGTAGAGGAGTGGCTGTGAAGAGGTCCTCCTCTGGTGTGTCCTCAACCACGCGCAGAGATGGCTCTGACCTCGCTGCGGAGAGAGGCCGACTGTGAGAAGTCCACCCATCCTCCAGTGTTGTGGGGACCGGAGTGTGTGCTGGCGTCTGAAGTGCACGGGGGGACATGTCCGTGGCAGCAGCGTGCAGCAAGGCTGTGGTCAGACCCGAAGCTGTAGCTGCGCCAGAGCCCCGACCTTGTGGTGGGAGGTCTCTCTTCGCGCCGACTCGGGGGGCTGAAATCTCCGGTGTGTGCATGTGTGTGTCAGTCTGCTCCTGCAGTCGTGTCAGTTCCGCCGTGATGATCTCTTCAGTCTCGGTCAGTGTTTCAGGCGTCAATCTGCGGCCGAAATGTCTCTTAGCCCAGTTAGACGCTATTTCGAACGGGGCATGCCACTCAGGTGACTCTAATATGTGCAGTTCACCTATTTCTTTTTCAATAACCTGTTCATAGTGGTTACGGAGAATGACGAGTGTCGTGTGTGCCCAGTTTTTGGCGTTGCCCTCAATCAGTTGTGATGTCTGTGTGTTAGGTACTGCAGGTTTAATCAAAATGGTTAACTGTTTCGTCATTTTGTCAATTGACACTGGAGTTTTTTCAGTACTCACATTAGAGAAGTGGTGAAATGCCTTGATTGTTCTGTGTAAGATGTGGCATTTGAGGGCAAAGTCTGGATCATCTGACCTTGGTTTATTCTCATCTCGATCTCTCACTTCAGGTTGATTACGAGTCTTGACTTGTGGGTGGTTCTCCCTCCTCCTATCTTCAGTGTTGATCTGTCGTATGTGCGCGTCTCTGCGCCTGGGCGCGTCTCTGCGTCTGGGCACCTGTTGCGGCTCCGCGCGTCGTCGGCTCTCCTCTCCATAATTGACGCGAAGTGGCGAGTTGCGTCTTCCGTAGTCCTCACGAAAGCGGCTCGGAGAATCCCCTCTGCGAACCATGTAACCTCCGCGTGGAGGGTCCGGTCTGTAGTAGGGCTCATCCCTGCGTTTCCGCGATGCGCTGTAGCTGTCCCTGTGTCTGTTCACCGTGTCGGGCAAGCGTCTTTCGCGCCGATGCAGCGATGGCTCTAGTCGGTCCTGACGAGGCTGGTTGCGTCGGGGAGAGACCCGGTCGTGGACGGGCAGGCCCGTCCTGGTCACGGAAGCGTAGGTTCTGCGTCGGTGACGGGAAGGCGACCTGCGGCGGTGGGGCGAACTGGGGGCGTCCTGGCGAAGTTCAGGAGCGCGTCCCCTCCGTGCGCTAATGTCCGCTCTCCTACCTCCATCATTAGCGGGAGCTCCGCGGTAGTGCTGGGATCTGTCCCTACCTCTGTACGTGGCAGTGGGATAGATGTCTCGCTCCGGGCTGCGATACCTTCCATGGCGGCCCCTCTTGTAGGTCACCGTGGTCCATTCCTCTCTGTTCAGTCGTCCGTGGTAGCTCATGCTAAGCTAGCCCCGTGTGTGTTTTGTAGGCCAGGAAAAAGTTACAGAAGCACTTTGGACTATTTATTTTGGCCAAACAGTGAAGCAAATAAAATGAATGAAAAAATAAAAAATGATACAGCAACGTTTCGATTTATATTAAATCTTCTTCAGGCTGATAAATTGTATAAAACTAATTGATTGTGAAGAGCGTGATGCCGCGAGTCAACTTACTCAGCGAACCCGCTTGAAAAAGGAGGGACCGGAAGCCAAGGTTGGCTTTACAACAGGTCAGAGGTCAAACGTCACTTTACGTGAAGACGTAAAATTAGACCTAACTTTACGGTCAGCAGTTATTTACATCCTTTTTCCTTTGTAACATAACATGCAACCATTAAACATGTAAAAAATGAATATATATATATATGCACACATAAACCATGTTTGCAATTTGTGTGTGTGTGTGGAAAAGGTAATAAGCTTCAGTGCATTTAACCAATATAATGTTCTGGCATAACTTTGGAACAGGTAATAAGCTTCAGTGCATTTAACCAATATAATGTTCTAGCATAACTTAGGAACAGGTAATAAGCTTCAGTGCATTTAACCAATATAATGTTCTGGCATAACTTTGGAACAGGTAATAAGCTTCAGTGCATTTAACCAATATAATGTTCTGGCATAACTTTGGAACAGGTAATAAGCTTCAGTGCATTTAACCAATATAATGTTCTGGCATACCTTTGGAACTCAACATTTGTAAAATACACAAATATATGTCACATTTGTACAGACAGGAGGTGGAAACCCTTGACCATAATAGCAGGTAAGTATTTAACAGGTAAGTATTTAACAGGTAAGTATTTAACACTGATAGTGAAGAGGCCTAAACTGTAAGGTTGAGTTTAGGGCTCTTACAAGGAGGTTAAGTTTAGGAAAAAACCTTTGGGTTGGGCTTCAGGTAAGTAAGTGGTTGTGTTTAGGTCTGGGTCCGGGTTGAGGTGAGGTCAGAGTTAAGGTTAAAGTGGGTCCAAATTAGGTTTAGGTCAGGCTGACGGTGAGGTCAGGGTTAAGGTTAAAGTAGGTCCAAATTAGGTTTAGGTCAGGTTGAAGGTGAGGTCAGGGTTAAGGTTAAAGTAGGTCCAAATTAGGTTTAAAGGTGAGGTCAGGGTTAAGGTTAAAGTAGGTCCAAATTAGGTTTAGGTCAGGTTGAAGGTGAGGTCCGGGTTGAGAGAAGATAAGGTTAGAGTTAGGCGCAGGATCAGGAATGAGGGAAATATACAAACATCAAAGGGAAAAGAAACAAAGCAAAGGAGGCACTGGCTGGTCAGGTTTGGGTTCGGGTTATGGGAGAGTGCTGTAAATACAGTCCAGCCCCCGGTGCACTGTCCATCACAGAGCCATGCTCCGAATCCCTCAATGTTCGTTCAAACCCTGTGGGTCCTTGGTCCCGAGTTTAGCGATCCATCTCATCTCGGCCTTCTTCCTCTGTGCCGTGGTCCAGCAGGCGTTAGTCTCGACGACTGTTGTTGTGAGTGCTTCCAGTCCATGTAAGAGAAAGTGTCTAACTAGTGGTGTATCAGTCTTCTTTCTCTTGGTAATGTTGTACTTGTGTTGTGCAAAGCGTGTGGAAAGCATATTGCCAGTTTCACCCACATATTGTAATTTACACTTTGTGCATGAAATATTGTAAACACAGTTTTTGGTGAAAGGGTCTCCTCTGGTTAGGATTTTAAATATTTCCCCTGTGCTGTTATTACAGAGCCACTGTCTATGTCTAAAGTAATCTTTTTGTACTGTGGGCCTTGGTTTTAAAAGTGGTTGTATTTTAGCCTTTACTAAGTGATCCTGTAAGTTTTTATTCCTTCTGAACGCTGGTATGATACTGTGATTACTTAGGGTGGGAGACCCTTTGATGCACGTATTGAAGTTGATTCTGAGTTGGTTGGATAATTTCTTGGTGGACGGAGAGTAGGTGGTGATGAGTGGAAGGCTTGAAGTAAGTGCTGTAGGTTTAACCTCCAGAAATGATTTGAGGCCCTTTCTACAGAAGGTCCTAGAGTACCCCCTAGTGGACAATGCTCGAAATAGAATTGTGACCGCTTCCTTGAAATCATTCTGTCCTGTGCAGATTCTGTGAAATCTAAGTAATTGTGATTTGATTAGTCCCGCGTACGTATGTTTGGGATGGAAACTGGTCTTGTGGAGGAGAGCATGTGTGTCTGTTTCTTTAAAGAACACTTTGATATCTAAACATTGATTTTTTTGGAAATTGTTTCCTTTAAAAATTGTCGTGTCCAGAAAATCCACCGACTTCAGACTGCTCGTTGATTTAATTTTAATCGAGTCCCTGTGGGTATTGAGGGTATTTAGGAAGCTCTCAAATTCTAGTTGGTTATGGGTCCACACCCCCCAGATATCATCGAGGTATCTATAATAATGGAGCGGCTTTTTTTCACATGCCTGCAGTGCTGTAGTCTCCCATTCAGCCATGAAGATATTGGCATAAGCTGGTGCGAATTTTTTGCCCATGGCTGTTCCTTTAATTTGTAAGAACCATTCCTCGTTGAATTGGAAATCATTTCTGGTCAGATTAATCTTCAGTAATTCCAGTAGCTCTTTATCAGGCCTCTTTATGTTACGCTGTTTTTGGAAGGCGTTTTTTATAGCCTGTAATCCCTCTTCAATGTCTATGTTGGTGTATAAGCTCTCAATATCTAAGGTAAAGAGGATGGCTTCTTCAGGAATCTTCAGTTTCTTTACTATGTTCACGAAATGATAAGTGTCTTTAATATAGCTGGGATGTGTGATTGAAAGAGGATTTAAAAAGTGGTCCAAATACTCCGCCGTGTGGTAGGTCTCGCTGCTGCAGTCTGAGACAATAGGACGGCCTGGTGGAATTTGATGAGGTAAGCTCCATTTACTGGGATCTTTGTGGATCTTAGGGAGCATATAAAAGATTCTGGCTCTGGGTGTGGAGTCCCCTATCAGGTAGTGCTTCTGTTTAGTGTTAATAAATCTTTTGTCGTGTAAAGATTGGATGATTTTATTAACTAAGGGGATGGTGTCCAGATAGATAGGTTTATCTAATTGAATATAATATTTCTCATCCTTCAGTTGTCTGTAGCCTTCCCACAAATATTGTTCTCTATCCAAAATTACTATGGCACTCCCTTTATCTGCCGGTTTGATGACAATCTGTTTATTGTCTTTTAATTGTTTGAGGGCCAGAATTTCAGAATTGCTAAGATTAGGAGGAATTTGGTGAACTTTAAATTTGGTGTCAAAATATCTGTCGTCCGCTCTGATGATATTATCAATTTCTGGTGGAATTACAGTTTTTGGAGGAGTCCATGTTGACTTGTGAATAAACGGAAGTCTTTTAGTAGGAGGCTTATGCTCGTAGTAGGCCGCTAATCTGAGTGTTCTGTGATATTGTTGTACATCATACTTGGTTTGTGGGATCAGATCCCTATTAGTGCCCTGAGTGGGAATAAAATTGAGTCCCCGGGAAAGCAGAGATATCTGTTCAGTGGTCAATTTTACATTCTTGGTTAAATTGATAACCGATTTGTTCCCCTCCTGTAGCGGCAGGCTTATGGGGATACTTAATTTAAATGTGCGCACCAGTGGTCAAATATGATTTTTCCGGTCTCATTTGTCCAATGAACATTGTCTGCTTCAGTTTTGAATTGTGTGCTGGGTAACATAGGAATGTACTCACCCAGTAGTGCAATGTATGTGTTGAGCTGTGTTAAGTTATGTTTCTCCTTCTCTGTCAGGCTGTTGGAAAAGTTAATTTGTGGGATGATGATCCGAGCCTGGGGAAAGGTAGTTTTAGCCACTCTCAGCATGCTCTGCAGTTGCTTGATGGACGTCTCTTTAGTCTTTTGGTCCCGATTGCAGATTCCGAAGGACATGATGATCTTCTCCACCGTGACGTGTGTTGTAGTGTTTTGCAGAATGCCCTCAGCGTTCCTGAAGTTGGCCCCTGGAAACGAATCGATCTGAAGGTCAGTTATGGTGTGTGGTGGCAGAGTAGACACATTTGAGTCTCCCATGATGACATGTTTTTTGTGGATGTTAAGATGCCATTCTTTTAGCTTTCTGGACGACGTCATGTGTCTTGAAGGGCGAAAGGGGCCCGCTGTGTGGGGTGTGAGGAGTACTCCCGTGCCGGCTGCCGGGGTAAGCAGGGTCTGCACTGCTGTGTGCAACGTTTCAGTAGATCTGAGTGTCGGGGCGATGGGACCCCCGCTGGGAGGACCAGCCTCACTCACCCTGGTCTCCTCCTCTGGGAGGATGGTGCTGTGAGTCGGCGAGAGTTCATCAATGGAGCTTGTGTCGTGTGAGACGCAGCCATTCCCCTGTGTGGGTGTGTGTGTGCTGGAAGATGGAGACTGGGTGGGCTGTGATGCGTCACCCAAAGTGAAGGGAAACATCCTGCGGATCCTCTGAGGTAGTGGAAGGTGCTGTAGAGGAGTGGCTGTGAAGAGGTCCTCCTCTGGTGTGTCCTCAACCACGCGCAGAGATGGCTCTGACCTCGCTGCGGAGAGAGGCCGACTGTGAGAAGTCCACCCATCCTCCAGTGTTGTGGGGACCGGAGTGTGTGCTGGCGTCTGAAGTGCACGGGGGGACATGTCCGTGGCAGCAGCGTGCAGCAAGGCTGTGGTCAGACCCGAAGCTGTAGCTGCGCCAGAGCCCCGACCTTGTGGTGGGAGGTCTCTCTTCGCGCCGACTCGGGGGGCTGAAATCTCCGGTGTGTGCATGTGTGTGTCAGTCTGCTCCTGCAGTCGTGTCAGTTCCGCCGTGATGATCTCTTCAGTCTCGGTCAGTGTTTCAGGCGTCAATCTGCGGCCGAAATGTCTCTTAGCCCAGTTAGACGCTATTTCGAACGGGGCATGCCACTCAGGTGACTCTAATATGTGCAGTTCACCTATTTCTTTTTCAATAACCTGTTCATAGTGGTTACGGAGAATGACGAGTGTCGTGTGTGCCCAGTTTTTGGCGTTGCCCTCAATCAGTTGTGATGTCTGTGTGTTAGGTACTGCAGGTTTAATCAAAATGGTTAACTGTTTCGTCATTTTGTCAATTGACACTGGAGTTTTTTCAGTACTCACATTAGAGAAGTGGTGAAATGCCTTGATTGTTCTGTGTAAGATGTGGCATTTGAGGGCAAAGTCTGGATCATCTGACCTTGGTTTATTCTCATCTCGATCTCTCACTTCAGGTTGATTACGAGTCTTGACTTGTGGGTGGTTCTCCCTCCTCCTATCTTCAGTGTTGATCTGTCGTATGTGCGCGTCTCTGCGCCTGGGCGCGTCTCTGCGTCTGGGCACCTGTTGCGGCTCCGCGCGTCGTCGGCTCTCCTCTCCATAATTGACGCGAAGTGGCGAGTTGCGTCTTCCGTAGTCCTCACGAAAGCGGCTCGGAGAATCCCCTCTGCGAACCATGTAACCTCCGCGTGGAGGGTCCGGTCTGTAGTAGGGCTCATCCCTGCGTTTCCGCGATGCGCTGTAGCTGTCCCTGTGTCTGTTCACCGTGTCGGGCAAGCGTCTTTCGCGCCGATGCAGCGATGGCTCTAGTCGGTCCTGACGAGGCTGGTTGCGTCGGGGAGAGACCCGGTCGTGGACGGGCAGGCCCGTCCTGGTCACGGAAGCGTAGGTTCTGCGTCGGTGACGGGAAGGCGACCTGCGGCGGTGGGGCGAACTGGGGGCGTCCTGGCGAAGTTCAGGAGCGCGTCCCCTCCGTGCGCTAATGTCCGCTCTCCTACCTCCATCATTAGCGGGAGCTCCGCGGTAGTGCTGGGATCTGTCCCTACCTCTGTACGTGGCAGTGGGATAGATGTCTCGCTCCGGGCTGCGATACCTTCCATGGCGGCCCCTCTTGTAGGTCACCGTGGTCCATTCCTCTCTGTTCAGTCGTCCGTGGTAGCTCATGCTAAGCTAGCCCCGTGTGTGTTTTGTAGGCCAGGAAAAAGTTACAGAAGCACTTTGGACTATTTATTTTGGCCAAACAGTGAAGCAAATAAAATGAATGAAAAAATAAAAAATGATACAGCAACGTTTCGATTTATATTAAATCTTCTTCAGGCTGATAAATTGTATAAAACTAATTGATTGTGAAGAGCGTGATGCCGCGAGTCAACTTACTCAGCGAACCCGCTTGAAAAAGGAGGGACCGGAAGCCAAGGTTGGCTTTACAACAGGTCAGAGGTCAAACGTCACTTTACGTGAAGACGTAAAATTAGACCTAACTTTACGGTCAGCAGTTATTTACATCCTTTTTCCTTTGTAACATAACATGCAACCATTAAACATGTAAAAAATGAATATATATATATATGCACACATAAACCATGTTTGCAATTTGTGTGTGTGTGTGGAAAAGGTAATAAGCTTCAGTGCATTTAACCAATATAATGTTCTGGCATAACTTTGGAACAGGTAATAAGCTTCAGTGCATTTAACCAATATAATCTTCTGGCATAACTTAGGAACAGGTAATAAGCTTCAGTGCATTTAACCAATATAATGTTCTGGCATAACTTTGGAACAGGTAATAAGCTTCAGTGCATTTAACCAATATAATGTTCTGGCATAACTTTGGAACAGGTAATAAGCTTCAGTGCATTTAACCAATATAATGTTCTGGCATACCTTTGGAACTCAACATTTGTAAAATACACAAATATATGTCACATTTGTACAGACAGGAGGTGGAAACCCTTGACCATAATAGCAGGTAAGTATTTAACAGGTAAGTATTTAACAGGTAAGTATTTAACACTGATAGTGAAGAGGCCTAAACTGTAAGGTTGAGTTTAGGGCTCTTACAAGGAGGTTAAGTTTAGGAAAAAACCTTTGGGTTGGGCTTCAGGTAAGTAAGTGGTTGTGTTTAGGTCTGGGTCCGGGTTGAGGTGAGGTCAGAGTTAAGGTTAAAGTGGGTCCAAATTAGGTTTAGGTCAGGCTGACGGTGAGGTCAGGGTTAAGGTTAAAGTAGGTCCAAATTAGGTTTAGGTCAGGTTGAAGGTGAGGTCAGGGTTAAGGTTAAAGTAGGTCCAAATTAGGTTTAAAGGTGAGGTCAGGGTTAAGGTTAAAGTAGGTCCAAATTAGGTTTAGGTCAGGTTGAAGGTGAGGTCCGGGTTGAGAGAAGATAAGGTTAGAGTTAGGCGCAGGATCAGGAATGAGGGAAATATACAAACATCAAAGGGAAAAGAAACAAAGCAAAGGAGGCACTGGCTGGTCAGGTTTGGGTTCGGGTTATGGGAGAGTGCTGTAAATACAGTCCAGCCCCCGGTGCACTGTCCATCACAGAGCCATGCTCCGAATCCCTCAATGTTCGTTCAAACCCTGTGGGTCCTTGGTCCCGAGTTTAGCGATCCATCTCATCTCGGCCTTCTTCCTCTGTGCCGTGGTCCAGCAGGCGTTAGTCTCGACGACTGTTGTTGTGAGTGCTTCCAGTCCATGTAAGAGAAAGTGTCTAACTAGTGGTGTATCAGTCTTCTTTCTCTTGGTAATGTTGTACTTGTGTTGTGCAAAGCGTGTGGAAAGCATATTGCCAGTTTCACCCACATATTGTAATTTACACTTTGTGCATGAAATATTGTAAACACAGTTTTTGGTGAAAGGGTCTCCTCTGGTTAGGATTTTAAATATTTCCCCTGTGCTGTTATTACAGAGCCACTGTCTATGTCTAAAGTAATCTTTTTGTACTGTGGGCCTTGGTTTTAAAAGTGGTTGTATTTTAGCCTTTACTAAGTGATCCTGTAAGTTTTTATTCCTTCTGAACGCTGGTATGATACTGTGATTACTTAGGGTGGGAGACCCTTTGATGCACGTATTGAAGTTGATTCTGAGTTGGTTGGATAATTTCTTGGTGGACGGAGAGTAGGTGGTGATGAGTGGAAGGCTTGAAGTAAGTGCTGTAGGTTTAACCTCCAGAAATGATTTGAGGCCCTTTCTACAGAAGGTCCTAGAGTACCCCCTAGTGGACAATGCTCGAAATAGAATTGTGACCGCTTCCTTGAAATCATTCTGTCCTGTGCAGATTCTGTGAAATCTAAGTAATTGTGATTTGATTAGTCCCGCGTACGTATGTTTGGGATGGAAACTGGTCTTGTGGAGGAGAGCATGTGTGTCTGTTTCTTTAAAGAACACTTTGATATCTAAACATTGATTTGTTTGGAAATTGTTTCCTTTAAAAATTGTCGTGTCCAGAAAATCCACCGACTTCAGACTGCTCGTTGATTTAATTTTAATCGAGTCCCTGTGGGTATTGAGGGTATTTAGGAAGCTCTCAAATTCTAGTTGGTTATGGGTCCACACCCCCCAGATATCATCGAGGTATCTATAATAATGGAGCGGCTTTTTTTCACATGCCTGCAGTGCTGTAGTCTCCCATTCAGCCATGAAGATATTGGCATAAGCTGGTGCGAATTTTTTGCCCATGGCTGTTCCTTTAATTTGTAAGAACCATTCCTCGTTGAATTGGAAATCATTTCTGGTCAGATTAATCTTCAGTAATTCCAGTAGCTCTTTATCAGGCCTCTTTATGTTACGCTGTTTTTGGAAGGCGTTTTTTATAGCCTGTAATCCCTCTTCAATGTCTATGTTGGTGTATAAGCTCTCAATATCTAAGGTAAAGAGGATGGCTTCTTCAGGAATCTTCAGTTTCTTTACTATGTTCACGAAATGATAAGTGTCTTTAATATAGCTGGGATGTGTGATTGAAAGAGGATTTAAAAAGTGGTCCAAATACTCCGCCGTGTGGTAGGTCTCGCTGCTGCAGTCTGAGACAATAGGACGGCCTGGTGGAATTTGATGAGGTAAGCTCCATTTACTGGGATCTTTGTGGATCTTAGGGAGCATATAAAAGATTCTGGCTCTGGGTGTGGAGTCCCCTATCAGGTAGTGCTTCTGTTTAGTGTTAATAAATCTTTTGTCGTGTAAAGATTGGATGATTTTATTAACTAAGGGGATGGTGTCCAGATAGATAGGTTTATCTAATTGAATATAATATTTCTCATCCTTCAGTTGTCTGTAGCCTTCCCACAAATATTGTTCTCTATCCAAAATTACTATGGCACTCCCTTTATCTGCCGGTTTGATGACAATCTGTTTATTGTCTTTTAATTGTTTGAGGGCCAGAATTTCAGAATTGCTAAGATTAGGAGGAATTTGGTGAACTTTAAATTTGGTGTCAAAATATCTGTCGTCCGCTCTGATGATATTATCAATTTCTGGTGGAATTACAGTTTTTGGAGGAGTCCATGTTGACTTGTGAATAAACGGAAGTCTTTTAGTAGGAGGCTTATGCTCGTAGTAGGCCGCTAATCTGAGTGTTCTGTGATATTGTTGTACATCATACTTGGTTTGTGGGATCAGATCCCTATTAGTGCCCTGAGTGGGAATAAAATTGAGTCCCCGGGAAAGCAGAGATATCTGTTCAGTGGTCAATTTTACATTCTTGGTTAAATTGATAACCGATTTGTTCCCCTCCTGTAGCGGCAGGCTTATGGGGATACTTAATTTAAATGTGCGCACCAGTGGTCAAATATGATTTTTCCGGTCTCATTTGTCCAATGAACATTGTCTGCTTCAGTTTTGAATTGTGTGCTGGGTAACATAGGAATGTACTCACCCAGTAGTGCAATGTATGTGTTGAGCTGTGTTAAGTTATGTTTCTCCTTCTCTGTCAGGCTGTTGGAAAAGTTAATTTGTGGGATGATGATCCGAGCCTGGGGAAAGGTAGTTTTAGCCACTCTCAGCATGCTCTGCAGTTGCTTGATGGACGTCTCTTTAGTCTTTTGGTCCCGATTGCAGATTCCGAAGGACATGATGATCTTCTCCACCGTGACGTGTGTTGTAGTGTTTTGCAGAATGCCCTCAGCGTTCCTGAAGTTGGCCCCTGGAAACGAATCGATCTGAAGGTCAGTTATGGTGTGTGGTGGCAGAGTAGACACATTTGAGTCTCCCATGATGACATGTTTTTTGTGGATGTTAAGATGCCATTCTTTTAGCTTTCTGGACGACGTCATGTGTCTTGAAGGGCGAAAGGGGCCCGCTGTGTGGGGTGTGAGGAGTACTCCCGTGCCGGCTGCCGGGGTAAGCAGGGTCTGCACTGCTGTGTGCAACGTTTCAGTAGATCTGAGTGTCGGGGCGATGGGACCCCCGCTGGGAGGACCAGCCTCACTCACCCTGGTCTCCTCCTCTGGGAGGATGGTGCTGTGAGTCGGCGAGAGTTCATCAATGGAGCTTGTGTCGTGTGAGACGCAGCCATTCCCCTGTGTGGGTGTGTGTGTGCTGGAAGATGGAGACTGGGTGGGCTGTGATGCGTCACCCAAAGTGAAGGGAAACATCCTGCGGATCCTCTGAGGTAGTGGAAGGTGCTGTAGAGGAGTGGCTGTGAAGAGGTCCTCCTCTGGTGTGTCCTCAACCACGCGCAGAGATGGCTCTGACCTCGCTGCGGAGAGAGGCCGACTGTGAGAAGTCCACCCATCCTCCAGTGTTGTGGGGACCGGAGTGTGTGCTGGCGTCTGAAGTGCACGGGGGGACATGTCCGTGGCAGCAGCGTGCAGCAAGGCTGTGGTCAGACCCGAAGCTGTAGCTGCGCCAGAGCCCCGACCTTGTGGTGGGAGGTCTCTCTTCGCGCCGACTCGGGGGGCTGAAATCTCCGGTGTGTGCATGTGTGTGTCAGTCTGCTCCTGCAGTCGTGTCAGTTCCGCCGTGATGATCTCTTCAGTCTCGGTCAGTGTTTCAGGCGTCAATCTGCGGCCGAAATGTCTCTTAGCCCAGTTAGACGCTATTTCGAACGGGGCATGCCACTCAGGTGACTCTAATATGTGCAGTTCACCTATTTCTTTTTCAATAACCTGTTCATAGTGGTTACGGAGAATGACGAGTGTCGTGTGTGCCCAGTTTTTGGCGTTGCCCTCAATCAGTTGTGATGTCTGTGTGTTAGGTACTGCAGGTTTAATCAAAATGGTTAACTGTTTCGTCATTTTGTCAATTGACACTGGAGTTTTTTCAGTACTCACATTAGAGAAGTGGTGAAATGCCTTGATTGTTCTGTGTAAGATGTGGCATTTGAGGGCAAAGTCTGGATCATCTGACCTTGGTTTATTCTCATCTCGATCTCTCACTTCAGGTTGATTACGAGTCTTGACTTGTGGGTGGTTCTCCCTCCTCCTATCTTCAGTGTTGATCTGTCGTATGTGCGCGTCTCTGCGCCTGGGCGCGTCTCTGCGTCTGGGCACCTGTTGCGGCTCCGCGCGTCGTCGGCTCTCCTCTCCATAATTGACGCGAAGTGGCGAGTTGCGTCTTCCGTAGTCCTCACGAAAGCGGCTCGGAGAATCCCCTCTGCGAACCATGTAACCTCCGCGTGGAGGGTCCGGTCTGTAGTAGGGCTCATCCCTGCGTTTCCGCGATGCGCTGTAGCTGTCCCTGTGTCTGTTCACCGTGTCGGGCAAGCGTCTTTCGCGCCGATGCAGCGATGGCTCTAGTCGGTCCTGACGAGGCTGGTTGCGTCGGGGAGAGACCCGGTCGTGGACGGGCAGGCCCGTCCTGGTCACGGAAGCGTAGGTTCTGCGTCGGTGACGGGAAGGCGACCTGCGGCGGTGGGGCGAACTGGGGGCGTCCTGGCGAAGTTCAGGAGCGCGTCCCCTCCGTGCGCTAATGTCCGCTCTCCTACCTCCATCATTAGCGGGAGCTCCGCGGTAGTGCTGGGATCTGTCCCTACCTCTGTACGTGGCAGTGGGATAGATGTCTCGCTCCGGGCTGCGATACCTTCCATGGCGGCCCCTCTTGTAGGTCACCGTGGTCCATTCCTCTCTGTTCAGTCGTCCGTGGTAGCTCATGCTAAGCTAGCCCCGTGTGTGTTTTGTAGGCCAGGAAAAAGTTACAGAAGCACTTTGGACTATTTATTTTGGCCAAACAGTGAAGCAAATAAAATGAATGAAAAAATAAAAAATGATACAGCAACGTTTCGATTTATATTAAATCTTCTTCAGGCTGATAAATTGTGTAAAACTAATTGATTGTGAAGAGCGTGATGCCGCGAGTCAACTTACTCAGCGAACCCGCTTGAAAAAGGAGGGACCGGAAGCCAAGGTTGGCTTTACAACAGGTCAGAGGTCAAACGTCACTTTACGTGAAGACGTAAAATTAGACCTAACTTTACGGTCAGCAGTTATTTACATCCTTTTTCCTTTGTAACATAACATGCAACCATTAAACATGTAAAAAATGAATATATATATATATGCACACATAAACCATGTTTGCAATTTGTGTGTGTGTGTGGAAAAGGTAATAAGCTTCAGTGCATTTAACCAATATAATGTTCTGGCATAACTTTGGAACAGGTAATAAGCTTCAGTGCATTTAACCAATATAATGTTCTGGCATAACTTAGGAACAGGTAATAAGCTTCAGTGCATTTAACCAATATAATGTTCTGGCATAACTTTGGAACAGGTAATAAGCTTCAGTGCATTTAACCAATATAATGTTCTGGCATAACTTTGGAACAGGTAATAAGCTTCAGTGCATTTAACCAATATAATGTTCTGGCATACCTTTGGAACTCAACATTTGTAAAATACACAAATATATGTCACATTTGTACAGACAGGAGGTGGAAACCCTTGACCATAATAGCAGGTAAGTATTTAACAGGTAAGTATTTAACAGGTAAGTATTTAACACTGATAGTGAAGAGGCCTAAACTGTAAGGTTGAGTTTAGGGCTCTTACAAGGAGGTTAAGTTTAGGAAAAAACCTTTGGGTTGGGCTTCAGGTAAGTAAGTGGTTGTGTTTAGGTCTGGGTCCGGGTTGAGGTGAGGTCAGAGTTAAGGTTAAAGTGGGTCCAAATTAGGTTTAGGTCAGGCTGACGGTGAGGTCAGGGTTAAGGTTAAAGTAGGTCCAAATTAGGTTTAGGTCAGGTTGAAGGTGAGGTCAGGGTTAAGGTTAAAGTAGGTCCAAATTAGGTTTAAAGGTGAGGTCAGGGTTAAGGTTAAAGTAGGTCCAAATTAGGTTTAGGTCAGGTTGAAGGTGAGGTCCGGGTTGAGAGAAGATAAGGTTAGAGTTAGGCGCAGGATCAGGAATGAGGGAAATATACAAACATCAAAGGGAAAAGAAACAAAGCAAAGGAGGCACTGGCTGGTCAGGTTTGGGTTCGGGTTATGGGAGAGTGCTGTAAATACAGTCCAGCCCCCGGTGCACTGTCCATCACAGAGCCATGCTCCGAATCCCTCAATGTTCGTTCAAACCCTGTGGGTCCTTGGTCCCGAGTTTAGCGATCCATCTCATCTCGGCCTTCTTCCTCTGTGCCGTGGTCCAGCAGGCGTTAGTCTCGACGACTGTTGTTGTGAGTGCTTCCAGTCCATGTAAGAGAAAGTGTCTAACTAGTGGTGTATCAGTCTTCTTTCTCTTGGTAATGTTGTACTTGTGTTGTGCAAAGCGTGTGGAAAGCATATTGCCAGTTTCACCCACATATTGTAATTTACACTTTGTGCATGAAATATTGTAAACACAGTTTTTGGTGAAAGGGTCTCCTCTGGTTAGGATTTTAAATATTTCCCCTGTGCTGTTATTACAGAGCCACTGTCTATGTCTAAAGTAATCTTTTTGTACTGTGGGCCTTGGTTTTAAAAGTGGTTGTATTTTAGCCTTTACTAAGTGATCCTGTAAGTTTTTATTCCTTCTGAACGCTGGTATGATACTGTGATTACTTAGGGTGGGAGACCCTTTGATGCACGTATTGAAGTTGATTCTGAGTTGGTTGGATAATTTCTTGGTGGACGGAGAGTAGGTGGTGATGAGTGGAAGGCTTGAAGTAAGTGCTGTAGGTTTAACCTCCAGAAATGATTTGAGGCCCTTTCTACAGAAGGTCCTAGAGTACCCCCTAGTGGACAATGCTCGAAATAGAATTGTGACCGCTTCCTTGAAATCATTCTGTCCTGTGCAGATTCTGTGAAATCTAAGTAATTGTGATTTGATTAGTCCCGCGTACGTATGTTTGGGATGGAAACTGGTCTTGTGGAGGAGAGCATGTGTGTCTGTTTCTTTAAAGAACACTTTGATATCTAAACATTGATTTTTTTGGAAATTGTTTCCTTTAAAAATTGTCGTGTCCAGAAAATCCACCGACTTCAGACTGCTCGTTGATTTAATTTTAATCGAGTCCCTGTGGGTATTGAGGGTATTTAGGAAGCTCTCAAATTCTAGTTGGTTATGGGTCCACACCCCCCAGATATCATCGAGGTATCTATAATAATGGAGCGGCTTTTTTTCACATGCCTGCAGTGCTGTAGTCTCCCATTCAGCCATGAAGATATTGGCATAAGCTGGTGCGAATTTTTTGCCCATGGCTGTTCCTTTAATTTGTAAGAACCATTCCTCGTTGAATTGGAAATCATTTCTGGTCAGATTAATCTTCAGTAATTCCAGTAGCTCTTTATCAGGCCTCTTTATGTTACGCTGTTTTTGGAAGGCGTTTTTTATAGCCTGTAATCCCTCTTCAATGTCTATGTTGGTGTATAAGCTCTCAATATCTAAGGTAAAGAGGATGGCTTCTTCAGGAATCTTCAGTTTCTTTACTATGTTCACGAAATGATAAGTGTCTTTAATATAGCTGGGATGTGTGATTGAAAGAGGATTTAAAAAGTGGTCCAAATACTCCGCCGTGTGGTAGGTCTCGCTGCTGCAGTCTGAGACAATAGGACGGCCTGGTGGAATTTGATGAGGTAAGCTCCATTTACTGGGATCTTTGTGGATCTTAGGGAGCATATAAAAGATTCTGGCTCTGGGTGTGGAGTCCCCTATCAGGTAGTGCTTCTGTTTAGTGTTAATAAATCTTTTGTCGTGTAAAGATTGGATGATTTTATTAACTAAGGGGATGGTGTCCAGATAGATAGGTTTATCTAATTGAATATAATATTTCTCATCCTTCAGTTGTCTGTAGCCTTCCCACAAATATTGTTCTCTATCCAAAATTACTATGGCACTCCCTTTATCTGCCGGTTTGATGACAATCTGTTTATTGTCTTTTAATTGTTTGAGGGCCAGAATTTCAGAATTGCTAAGATTAGGAGGAATTTGGTGAACTTTAAATTTGGTGTCAAAATATCTGTCGTCCGCTCTGATGATATTATCAATTTCTGGTGGAATTACAGTTTTTGGAGGAGTCCATGTTGACTTGTGAATAAACGGAAGTCTTTTAGTAGGAGGCTTATGCTCGTAGTAGGCCGCTAATCTGAGTGTTCTGTGATATTGTTGTACATCATACTTGGTTTGTGGGATCAGATCCCTATTAGTGCCCTGAGTGGGAATAAAATTGAGTCCCCGGGAAAGCAGAGATATCTGTTCAGTGGTCAATTTTACATTCTTGGTTAAATTGATAACCGATTTGTTCCCCTCCTGTAGCGGCAGGCTTATGGGGATACTTAATTTAAATGTGCGCACCAGTGGTCAAATATGATTTTTCCGGTCTCATTTGTCCAATGAACATTGTCTGCTTCAGTTTTGAATTGTGTGCTGGGTAACATAGGAATGTACTCACCCAGTAGTGCAATGTATGTGTTGAGCTGTGTTAAGTTATGTTTCTCCTTCTCTGTCAGGCTGTTGGAAAAGTTAATTTGTGGGATGATGATCCGAGCCTGGGGAAAGGTAGTTTTAGCCACTCTCAGCATGCTCTGCAGTTGCTTGATGGACGTCTCTTTAGTCTTTTGGTCCCGATTGCAGATTCCGAAGGACATGATGATCTTCTCCACCGTGACGTGTGTTGTAGTGTTTTGCAGAATGCCCTCAGCGTTCCTGAAGTTGGCCCCTGGAAACGAATCGATCTGAAGGTCAGTTATGGTGTGTGGTGGCAGAGTAGACACATTTGAGTCTCCCATGATGACATGTTTTTTGTGGATGTTAAGATGCCATTCTTTTAGCTTTCTGGACGACGTCATGTGTCTTGAAGGGCGAAAGGGGCCCGCTGTGTGGGGTGTGAGGAGTACTCCCGTGCCGGCTGCCGGGGTAAGCAGGGTCTGCACTGCTGTGTGCAACGTTTCAGTAGATCTGAGTGTCGGGGCGATGGGACCCCCGCTGGGAGGACCAGCCTCACTCACCCTGGTCTCCTCCTCTGGGAGGATGGTGCTGTGAGTCGGCGAGAGTTCATCAATGGAGCTTGTGTCGTGTGAGACGCAGCCATTCCCCTGTGTGGGTGTGTGTGTGCTGGAAGATGGAGACTGGGTGGGCTGTGATGCGTCACCCAAAGTGAAGGGAAACATCCTGCGGATCCTCTGAGGTAGTGGAAGGTGCTGTAGAGGAGTGGCTGTGAAGAGGTCCTCCTCTGGTGTGTCCTCAACCACGCGCAGAGATGGCTCTGACCTCGCTGCGGAGAGAGGCCGACTGTGAGAAGTCCACCCATCCTCCAGTGTTGTGGGGACCGGAGTGTGTGCTGGCGTCTGAAGTGCACGGGGGGACATGTCCGTGGCAGCAGCGTGCAGCAAGGCTGTGGTCAGACCCGAAGCTGTAGCTGCGCCAGAGCCCCGACCTTGTGGTGGGAGGTCTCTCTTCGCGCCGACTCGGGGGGCTGAAATCTCCGGTGTGTGCATGTGTGTGTCAGTCTGCTCCTGCAGTCGTGTCAGTTCCGCCGTGATGATCTCTTCAGTCTCGGTCAGTGTTTCAGGCGTCAATCTGCGGCCGAAATGTCTCTTAGCCCAGTTAGACGCTATTTCGAACGGGGCATGCCACTCAGGTGACTCTAATATGTGCAGTTCACCTATTTCTTTTTCAATAACCTGTTCATAGTGGTTACGGAGAATGACGAGTGTCGTGTGTGCCCAGTTTTTGGCGTTGCCCTCAATCAGTTGTGATGTCTGTGTGTTAGGTACTGCAGGTTTAATCAAAATGGTTAACTGTTTCGTCATTTTGTCAATTGACACTGGAGTTTTTTCAGTACTCACATTAGAGAAGTGGTGAAATGCCTTGATTGTTCTGTGTAAGATGTGGCATTTGAGGGCAAAGTCTGGATCATCTGACCTTGGTTTATTCTCATCTCGATCTCTCACTTCAGGTTGATTACGAGTCTTGACTTGTGGGTGGTTCTCCCTCCTCCTATCTTCAGTGTTGATCTGTCGTATGTGCGCGTCTCTGCGCCTGGGCGCGTCTCTGCGTCTGGGCACCTGTTGCGGCTCCGCGCGTCGTCGGCTCTCCTCTCCATAATTGACGCGAAGTGGCGAGTTGCGTCTTCCGTAGTCCTCACGAAAGCGGCTCGGAGAATCCCCTCTGCGAACCATGTAACCTCCGCGTGGAGGGTCCGGTCTGTAGTAGGGCTCATCCCTGCGTTTCCGCGATGCGCTGTAGCTGTCCCTGTGTCTGTTCACCGTGTCGGGCAAGCGTCTTTCGCGCCGATGCAGCGATGGCTCTAGTCGGTCCTGACGAGGCTGGTTGCGTCGGGGAGAGACCCGGTCGTGGACGGGCAGGCCCGTCCTGGTCACGGAAGCGTAGGTTCTGCGTCGGTGACGGGAAGGCGACCTGCGGCGGTGGGGCGAACTGGGGGCGTCCTGGCGAAGTTCAGGAGCGCGTCCCCTCCGTGCGCTAATGTCCGCTCTCCTACCTCCATCATTAGCGGGAGCTCCGCGGTAGTGCTGGGATCTGTCCCTACCTCTGTACGTGGCAGTGGGATAGATGTCTCGCTCCGGGCTGCGATACCTTCCATGGCGGCCCCTCTTGTAGGTCACCGTGGTCCATTCCTCTCTGTTCAGTCGTCCGTGGTAGCTCATGCTAAGCTAGCCCCGTGTGTGTTTTGTAGGCCAGGAAAAAGTTACAGAAGCACTTTGGACTATTTATTTTGGCCAAACAGTGAAGCAAATAAAATGAATGAAAAAATAAAAAATGATACAGCAACGTTTCGATTTATATTAAATCTTCTTCAGGCTGATAAATTGTATAAAACTAATTGATTGTGAAGAGCGTGATGCCGCGAGTCAACTTACTCAGCGAACCCGCTTGAAAAAGGAGGGACCGGAAGCCAAGGTTGGCTTTACAACAGGTCAGAGGTCAAACGTCACTTTACGTGAAGACGTAAAATTAGACCTAACTTTACGGTCAGCAGTTATTTACATCCTTTTTCCTTTGTAACATAACATGCAACCATTAAACATGTAAAAAATGAATATATATATATATGCACACATAAACCATGTTTGCAATTTGTGTGTGTGTGTGGAAAAGGTAATAAGCTTCAGTGCATTTAACCAATATAATGTTCTGGCATAACTTTGGAACAGGTAATAAGCTTCAGTGCATTTAACCAATATAATGTTCTGGCATAACTTAGGAACAGGTAATAAGCTTCAGTGCATTTAACCAATATAATGTTCTGGCATAACTTTGGAACAGGTAATAAGCTTCAGTGCATTTAACCAATATAATGTTCTGGCATAACTTTGGAACAGGTAATAAGCTTCAGTGCATTTAACCAATATAATGTTCTGGCATACCTTTGGAACTCAACATTTGTAAAATACACAAATATATGTCACATTTGTACAGACAGGAGGTGGAAACCCTTGACCATAATAGCAGGTAAGTATTTAACAGGTAAGTATTTAACAGGTAAGTATTTAACACTGATAGTGAAGAGGCCTAAACTGTAAGGTTGAGTTTAGGGCTCTTACAAGGAGGTTAAGTTTAGGAAAAAACCTTTGGGTTGGGCTTCAGGTAAGTAAGTGGTTGTGTTTAGGTCTGGGTCCGGGTTGAGGTGAGGTCAGAGTTAAGGTTAAAGTGGGTCCAAATTAGGTTTAGGTCAGGCTGACGGTGAGGTCAGGGTTAAGGTTAAAGTAGGTCCAAATTAGGTTTAGGTCAGGTTGAAGGTGAGGTCAGGGTTAAGGTTAAAGTAGGTCCAAATTAGGTTTAAAGGTGAGGTCAGGGTTAAGGTTAAAGTAGGTCCAAATTAGGTTTAGGTCAGGTTGAAGGTGAGGTCCGGGTTGAGAGAAGATAAGGTTAGAGTTAGGCGCAGGATCAGGAATGAGGGAAATATACAAACATCAAAGGGAAAAGAAACAAAGCAAAGGAGGCACTGGCTGGTCAGGTTTGGGTTCGGGTTATGGGAGAGTGCTGTAAATACAGTCCAGCCCCCGGTGCACTGTCCATCACAGAGCCATGCTCCGAATCCCTCAATGTTCGTTCAAACCCTGTGGGTCCTTGGTCCCGAGTTTAGCGATCCATCTCATCTCGGCCTTCTTCCTCTGTGCCGTGGTCCAGCAGGCGTTAGTCTCGACGACTGTTGTTGTGAGTGCTTCCAGTCCATGTAAGAGAAAGTGTCTAACTAGTGGTGTATCAGTCTTCTTTCTCTTGGTAATGTTGTACTTGTGTTGTGCAAAGCGTGTGGAAAGCATATTGCCAGTTTCACCCACATATTGTAATTTACACTTTGTGCATGAAATATTGTAAACACAGTTTTTGGTGAAAGGGTCTCCTCTGGTTAGGATTTTAAATATTTCCCCTGTGCTGTTATTACAGAGCCACTGTCTATGTCTAAAGTAATCTTTTTGTACTGTGGGCCTTGGTTTTAAAAGTGGTTGTATTTTAGCCTTTACTAAGTGATCCTGTAAGTTTTTATTCCTTCTGAACGCTGGTATGATACTGTGATTACTTAGGGTGGGAGACCCTTTGATGCACGTATTGAAGTTGATTCTGAGTTGGTTGGATAATTTCTTGGTGGACGGAGAGTAGGTGGTGATGAGTGGAAGGCTTGAAGTAAGTGCTGTAGGTTTAACCTCCAGAAATGATTTGAGGCCCTTTCTACAGAAGGTCCTAGAGTACCCCCTAGTGGACAATGCTCGAAATAGAATTGTGACCGCTTCCTTGAAATCATTCTGTCCTGTGCAGATTCTGTGAAATCTAAGTAATTGTGATTTGATTAGTCCCGCGTACGTATGTTTGGGATGGAAACTGGTCTTGTGGAGGAGAGCATGTGTGTCTGTTTCTTTAAAGAACACTTTGATATCTAAACATTGATTTTTTTGGAAATTGTTTCCTTTAAAAATTGTCGTGTCCAGAAAATCCACCGACTTCAGACTGCTCGTTGATTTAATTTTAATCGAGTCCCTGTGGGTATTGAGGGTATTTAGGAAGCTCTCAAATTCTAGTTGGTTATGGGTCCACACCCCCCAGATATCATCGAGGTATCTATAATAATGGAGCGGCTTTTTTTCACATGCCTGCAGTGCTGTAGTCTCCCATTCAGCCATGAAGATATTGGCATAAGCTGGTGCGAATTTTTTGCCCATGGCTGTTCCTTTAATTTGTAAGAACCATTCCTCGTTGAATTGGAAATCATTTCTGGTCAGATTAATCTTCAGTAATTCCAGTAGCTCTTTATCAGGCCTCTTTATGTTACGCTGTTTTTGGAAGGCGTTTTTTATAGCCTGTAATCCCTCTTCAATGTCTATGTTGGTGTATAAGCTCTCAATATCTAAGGTAAAGAGGATGGCTTCTTCAGGAATCTTCAGTTTCTTTACTATGTTCACGAAATGATAAGTGTCTTTAATATAGCTGGGATGTGTGATTGAAAGAGGATTTAAAAAGTGGTCCAAATACTCCGCCGTGTGGTAGGTCTCGCTGCTGCAGTCTGAGACAATAGGACGGCCTGGTGGAATTTGATGAGGTAAGCTCCATTTACTGGGATCTTTGTGGATCTTAGGGAGCATATAAAAGATTCTGGCTCTGGGTGTGGAGTCCCCTATCAGGTAGTGCTTCTGTTTAGTGTTAATAAATCTTTTGTCGTGTAAAGATTGGATGATTTTATTAACTAAGGGGATGGTGTCCAGATAGATAGGTTTATCTAATTGAATATAATATTTCTCATCCTTCAGTTGTCTGTAGCCTTCCCACAAATATTGTTCTCTATCCAAAATTACTATGGCACTCCCTTTATCTGCCGGTTTGATGACAATCTGTTTATTGTCTTTTAATTGTTTGAGGGCCAGAATTTCAGAATTGCTAAGATTAGGAGGAATTTGGTGAACTTTAAATTTGGTGTCAAAATATCTGTCGTCCGCTCTGATGATATTATCAATTTCTGGTGGAATTACAGTTTTTGGAGGAGTCCATGTTGACTTGTGAATAAACGGAAGTCTTTTAGTAGGAGGCTTATGCTCGTAGTAGGCCGCTAATCTGAGTGTTCTGTGATATTGTTGTACATCATACTTGGTTTGTGGGATCAGATCCCTATTAGTGCCCTGAGTGGGAATAAAATTGAGTCCCCGGGAAAGCAGAGATATCTGTTCAGTGGTCAATTTTACATTCTTGGTTAAATTGATAACCGATTTGTTCCCCTCCTGTAGCGGCAGGCTTATGGGGATACTTAATTTAAATGTGCGCACCAGTGGTCAAATATGATTTTTCCGGTCTCATTTGTCCAATGAACATTGTCTGCTTCAGTTTTGAATTGTGTGCTGGGTAACATAGGAATGTACTCACCCAGTAGTGCAATGTATGTGTTGAGCTGTGTTAAGTTATGTTTCTCCTTCTCTGTCAGGCTGTTGGAAAAGTTAATTTGTGGGATGATGATCCGAGCCTGGGGAAAGGTAGTTTTAGCCACTCTCAGCATGCTCTGCAGTTGCTTGATGGACGTCTCTTTAGTCTTTTGGTCCCGATTGCAGATTCCGAAGGACATGATGATCTTCTCCACCGTGACGTGTGTTGTAGTGTTTTGCAGAATGCCCTCAGCGTTCCTGAAGTTGGCCCCTGGAAACGAATCGATCTGAAGGTCAGTTATGGTGTGTGGTGGCAGAGTAGACACATTTGAGTCTCCCATGATGACATGTTTTTTGTGGATGTTAAGATGCCATTCTTTTAGCTTTCTGGACGACGTCATGTGTCTTGAAGGGCGAAAGGGGCCCGCTGTGTGGGGTGTGAGGAGTACTCCCGTGCCGGCTGCCGGGGTAAGCAGGGTCTGCACTGCTGTGTGCAACGTTTCAGTAGATCTGAGTGTCGGGGCGATGGGACCCCCGCTGGGAGGACCAGCCTCACTCACCCTGGTCTCCTCCTCTGGGAGGATGGTGCTGTGAGTCGGCGAGAGTTCATCAATGGAGCTTGTGTCGTGTGAGACGCAGCCATTCCCCTGTGTGGGTGTGTGTGTGCTGGAAGATGGAGACTGGGTGGGCTGTGATGCGTCACCCAAAGTGAAGGGAAACATCCTGCGGATCCTCTGAGGTAGTGGAAGGTGCTGTAGAGGAGTGGCTGTGAAGAGGTCCTCCTCTGGTGTGTCCTCAACCACGCGCAGAGATGGCTCTGACCTCGCTGCGGAGAGAGGCCGACTGTGAGAAGTCCACCCATCCTCCAGTGTTGTGGGGACCGGAGTGTGTGCTGGCGTCTGAAGTGCACGGGGGGACATGTCCGTGGCAGCAGCGTGCAGCAAGGCTGTGGTCAGACCCGAAGCTGTAGCTGCGCCAGAGCCCCGACCTTGTGGTGGGAGGTCTCTCTTCGCGCCGACTCGGGGGGCTGAAATCTCCGGTGTGTGCATGTGTGTGTCAGTCTGCTCCTGCAGTCGTGTCAGTTCCGCCGTGATGATCTCTTCAGTCTCGGTCAGTGTTTCAGGCGTCAATCTGCGGCCGAAATGTCTCTTAGCCCAGTTAGACGCTATTTCGAACGGGGCATGCCACTCAGGTGACTCTAATATGTGCAGTTCACCTATTTCTTTTTCAATAACCTGTTCATAGTGGTTACGGAGAATGACGAGTGTCGTGTGTGCCCAGTTTTTGGCGTTGCCCTCAATCAGTTGTGATGTCTGTGTGTTAGGTACTGCAGGTTTAATCAAAATGGTTAACTGTTTCGTCATTTTGTCAATTGACACTGGAGTTTTTTCAGTACTCACATTAGAGAAGTGGTGAAATGCCTTGATTGTTCTGTGTAAGATGTGGCATTTGAGGGCAAAGTCTGGATCATCTGACCTTGGTTTATTCTCATCTCGATCTCTCACTTCAGGTTGATTACGAGTCTTGACTTGTGGGTGGTTCTCCCTCCTCCTATCTTCAGTGTTGATCTGTCGTATGTGCGCGTCTCTGCGCCTGGGCGCGTCTCTGCGTCTGGGCACCTGTTGCGGCTCCGCGCGTCGTCGGCTCTCCTCTCCATAATTGACGCGAAGTGGCGAGTTGCGTCTTCCGTAGTCCTCACGAAAGCGGCTCGGAGAATCCCCTCTGCGAACCATGTAACCTCCGCGTGGAGGGTCCGGTCTGTAGTAGGGCTCATCCCTGCGTTTCCGCGATGCGCTGTAGCTGTCCCTGTGTCTGTTCACCGTGTCGGGCAAGCGTCTTTCGCGCCGATGCAGCGATGGCTCTAGTCGGTCCTGACGAGGCTGGTTGCGTCGGGGAGAGACCCGGTCGTGGACGGGCAGGCCCGTCCTGGTCACGGAAGCGTAGGTTCTGCGTCGGTGACGGGAAGGCGACCTGCGGCGGTGGGGCGAACTGGGGGCGTCCTGGCGAAGTTCAGGAGCGCGTCCCCTCCGTGCGCTAATGTCCGCTCTCCTACCTCCATCATTAGCGGGAGCTCCGCGGTAGTGCTGGGATCTGTCCCTACCTCTGTACGTGGCAGTGGGATAGATGTCTCGCTCCGGGCTGCGATACCTTCCATGGCGGCCCCTCTTGTAGGTCACCGTGGTCCATTCCTCTCTGTTCAGTCGTCCGTGGTAGCTCATGCTAAGCTAGCCCCGTGTGTGTTTTGTAGGCCAGGAAAAAGTTACAGAAGCACTTTGGACTATTTATTTTGGCCAAACAGTGAAGCAAATAAAATGAATGAAAAAATAAAAAATGATACAGCAACGTTTCGATTTATATTAAATCTTCTTCAGGCTGATAAATTGTGTAAAACTAATTGATTGTGAAGAGCGTGATGCCGCGAGTCAACTTACTCAGCGAACCCGCTTGAAAAAGGAGGGACCGGAAGCCAAGGTTGGCTTTACAACAGGTCAGAGGTCAAACGTCACTTTACGTGAAGACGTAAAATTAGACCTAACTTTACGGTCAGCAGTTATTTACATCCTTTTTCCTTTGTAACATAACATGCAACCATTAAACATGTAAAAAATGAATATATATATATATGCACACATAAACCATGTTTGCAATTTGTGTGTGTGTGTGGAAAAGGTAATAAGCTTCAGTGCATTTAACCAATATAATGTTCTGGCATAACTTTGGAACAGGTAATAAGCTTCAGTGCATTTAACCAATATAATGTTCTGGCATAACTTAGGAACAGGTAATAAGCTTCAGTGCATTTAACCAATATAATGTTCTGGCATAACTTTGGAACAGGTAATAAGCTTCAGTGCATTTAACCAATATAATGTTCTGGCATAACTTTGGAACAGGTAATAAGCTTCAGTGCATTTAACCAATATAATGTTCTGGCATACCTTTGGAACTCAACATTTGTAAAATACACAAATATATGTCACATTTGTACAGACAGGAGGTGGAAACCCTTGACCATAATAGCAGGTAAGTATTTAACAGGTAAGTATTTAACAGGTAAGTATTTAACACTGATAGTGAAGAGGCCTAAACTGTAAGGTTGAGTTTAGGGCTCTTACAAGGAGGTTAAGTTTAGGAAAAAACCTTTGGGTTGGGCTTCAGGTAAGTAAGTGGTTGTGTTTAGGTCTGGGTCCGGGTTGAGGTGAGGTCAGAGTTAAGGTTAAAGTGGGTCCAAATTAGGTTTAGGTCAGGCTGACGGTGAGGTCAGGGTTAAGGTTAAAGTAGGTCCAAATTAGGTTTAGGTCAGGTTGAAGGTGAGGTCAGGGTTAAGGTTAAAGTAGGTCCAAATTAGGTTTAAAGGTGAGGTCAGGGTTAAGGTTAAAGTAGGTCCAAATTAGGTTTAGGTCAGGTTGAAGGTGAGGTCCGGGTTGAGAGAAGATAAGGTTAGAGTTAGGCGCAGGATCAGGAATGAGGGAAATATACAAACATCAAAGGGAAAAGAAACAAAGCAAAGGAGGCACTGGCTGGTCAGGTTTGGGTTCGGGTTATGGGAGAGTGCTGTAAATACAGTCCAGCCCCCGGTGCACTGTCCATCACAGAGCCATGCTCCGAATCCCTCAATGTTCGTTCAAACCCTGTGGGTCCTTGGTCCCGAGTTTAGCGATCCATCTCATCTCGGCCTTCTTCCTCTGTGCCGTGGTCCAGCAGGCGTTAGTCTCGACGACTGTTGTTGTGAGTGCTTCCAGTCCATGTAAGAGAAAGTGTCTAACTAGTGGTGTATCAGTCTTCTTTCTCTTGGTAATGTTGTACTTGTGTTGTGCAAAGCGTGTGGAAAGCATATTGCCAGTTTCACCCACATATTGTAATTTACACTTTGTGCATGAAATATTGTAAACACAGTTTTTGGTGAAAGGGTCTCCTCTGGTTAGGATTTTAAATATTTCCCCTGTGCTGTTATTACAGAGCCACTGTCTATGTCTAAAGTAATCTTTTTGTACTGTGGGCCTTGGTTTTAAAAGTGGTTGTATTTTAGCCTTTACTAAGTGATCCTGTAAGTTTTTATTCCTTCTGAACGCTGGTATGATACTGTGATTACTTAGGGTGGGAGACCCTTTGATGCACGTATTGAAGTTGATTCTGAGTTGGTTGGATAATTTCTTGGTGGACGGAGAGTAGGTGGTGATGAGTGGAAGGCTTGAAGTAAGTGCTGTAGGTTTAACCTCCAGAAATGATTTGAGGCCCTTTCTACAGAAGGTCCTAGAGTACCCCCTAGTGGACAATGCTCGAAATAGAATTGTGACCGCTTCCTTGAAATCATTCTGTCCTGTGCAGATTCTGTGAAATCTAAGTAATTGTGATTTGATTAGTCCCGCGTACGTATGTTTGGGATGGAAACTGGTCTTGTGGAGGAGAGCATGTGTGTCTGTTTCTTTAAAGAACACTTTGATATCTAAACATTGATTTTTTTGGAAATTGTTTCCTTTAAAAATTGTCGTGTCCAGAAAATCCACCGACTTCAGACTGCTCGTTGATTTAATTTTAATCGAGTCCCTGTGGGTATTGAGGGTATTTAGGAAGCTCTCAAATTCTAGTTGGTTATGGGTCCACACCCCCCAGATATCATCGAGGTATCTATAATAATGGAGCGGCTTTTTTTCACATGCCTGCAGTGCTGTAGTCTCCCATTCAGCCATGAAGATATTGGCATAAGCTGGTGCGAATTTTTTGCCCATGGCTGTTCCTTTAATTTGTAAGAACCATTCCTCGTTGAATTGGAAATCATTTCTGGTCAGATTAATCTTCAGTAATTCCAGTAGCTCTTTATCAGGCCTCTTTATGTTACGCTGTTTTTGGAAGGCGTTTTTTATAGCCTGTAATCCCTCTTCAATGTCTATGTTGGTGTATAAGCTCTCAATATCTAAGGTAAAGAGGATGGCTTCTTCAGGAATCTTCAGTTTCTTTACTATGTTCACGAAATGATAAGTGTCTTTAATATAGCTGGGATGTGTGATTGAAAGAGGATTTAAAAAGTGGTCCAAATACTCCGCCGTGTGGTAGGTCTCGCTGCTGCAGTCTGAGACAATAGGACGGCCTGGTGGAATTTGATGAGGTAAGCTCCATTTACTGGGATCTTTGTGGATCTTAGGGAGCATATAAAAGATTCTGGCTCTGGGTGTGGAGTCCCCTATCAGGTAGTGCTTCTGTTTAGTGTTAATAAATCTTTTGTCGTGTAAAGATTGGATGATTTTATTAACTAAGGGGATGGTGTCCAGATAGATAGGTTTATCTAATTGAATATAATATTTCTCATCCTTCAGTTGTCTGTAGCCTTCCCACAAATATTGTTCTCTATCCAAAATTACTATGGCACTCCCTTTATCTGCCGGTTTGATGACAATCTGTTTATTGTCTTTTAATTGTTTGAGGGCCAGAATTTCAGAATTGCTAAGATTAGGAGGAATTTGGTGAACTTTAAATTTGGTGTCAAAATATCTGTCGTCCGCTCTGATGATATTATCAATTTCTGGTGGAATTACAGTTTTTGGAGGAGTCCATGTTGACTTGTGAATAAACGGAAGTCTTTTAGTAGGAGGCTTATGCTCGTAGTAGGCCGCTAATCTGAGTGTTCTGTGATATTGTTGTACATCATACTTGGTTTGTGGGATCAGATCCCTATTAGTGCCCTGAGTGGGAATAAAATTGAGTCCCCGGGAAAGCAGAGATATCTGTTCAGTGGTCAATTTTACATTCTTGGTTAAATTGATAACCGATTTGTTCCCCTCCTGTAGCGGCAGGCTTATGGGGATACTTAATTTAAATGTGCGCACCAGTGGTCAAATATGATTTTTCCGGTCTCATTTGTCCAATGAACATTGTCTGCTTCAGTTTTGAATTGTGTGCTGGGTAACATAGGAATGTACTCACCCAGTAGTGCAATGTATGTGTTGAGCTGTGTTAAGTTATGTTTCTCCTTCTCTGTCAGGCTGTTGGAAAAGTTAATTTGTGGGATGATGATCCGAGCCTGGGGAAAGGTAGTTTTAGCCACTCTCAGCATGCTCTGCAGTTGCTTGATGGACGTCTCTTTAGTCTTTTGGTCCCGATTGCAGATTCCGAAGGACATGATGATCTTCTCCACCGTGACGTGTGTTGTAGTGTTTTGCAGAATGCCCTCAGCGTTCCTGAAGTTGGCCCCTGGAAACGAATCGATCTGAAGGTCAGTTATGGTGTGTGGTGGCAGAGTAGACACATTTGAGTCTCCCATGATGACATGTTTTTTGTGGATGTTAAGATGCCATTCTTTTAGCTTTCTGGACGACGTCATGTGTCTTGAAGGGCGAAAGGGGCCCGCTGTGTGGGGTGTGAGGAGTACTCCCGTGCCGGCTGCCGGGGTAAGCAGGGTCTGCACTGCTGTGTGCAACGTTTCAGTAGATCTGAGTGTCGGGGCGATGGGACCCCCGCTGGGAGGACCAGCCTCACTCACCCTGGTCTCCTCCTCTGGGAGGATGGTGCTGTGAGTCGGCGAGAGTTCATCAATGGAGCTTGTGTCGTGTGAGACGCAGCCATTCCCCTGTGTGGGTGTGTGTGTGCTGGAAGATGGAGACTGGGTGGGCTGTGATGCGTCACCCAAAGTGAAGGGAAACATCCTGCGGATCCTCTGAGGTAGTGGAAGGTGCTGTAGAGGAGTGGCTGTGAAGAGGTCCTCCTCTGGTGTGTCCTCAACCACGCGCAGAGATGGCTCTGACCTCGCTGCGGAGAGAGGCCGACTGTGAGAAGTCCACCCATCCTCCAGTGTTGTGGGGACCGGAGTGTGTGCTGGCGTCTGAAGTGCACGGGGGGACATGTCCGTGGCAGCAGCGTGCAGCAAGGCTGTGGTCAGACCCGAAGCTGTAGCTGCGCCAGAGCCCCGACCTTGTGGTGGGAGGTCTCTCTTCGCGCCGACTCGGGGGGCTGAAATCTCCGGTGTGTGCATGTGTGTGTCAGTCTGCTCCTGCAGTCGTGTCAGTTCCGCCGTGATGATCTCTTCAGTCTCGGTCAGTGTTTCAGGCGTCAATCTGCGGCCGAAATGTCTCTTAGCCCAGTTAGACGCTATTTCGAACGGGGCATGCCACTCAGGTGACTCTAATATGTGCAGTTCACCTATTTCTTTTTCAATAACCTGTTCATAGTGGTTACGGAGAATGACGAGTGTCGTGTGTGCCCAGTTTTTGGCGTTGCCCTCAATCAGTTGTGATGTCTGTGTGTTAGGTACTGCAGGTTTAATCAAAATGGTTAACTGTTTCGTCATTTTGTCAATTGACACTGGAGTTTTTTCAGTACTCACATTAGAGAAGTGGTGAAATGCCTTGATTGTTCTGTGTAAGATGTGGCATTTGAGGGCAAAGTCTGGATCATCTGACCTTGGTTTATTCTCATCTCGATCTCTCACTTCAGGTTGATTACGAGTCTTGACTTGTGGGTGGTTCTCCCTCCTCCTATCTTCAGTGTTGATCTGTCGTATGTGCGCGTCTCTGCGCCTGGGCGCGTCTCTGCGTCTGGGCACCTGTTGCGGCTCCGCGCGTCGTCGGCTCTCCTCTCCATAATTGACGCGAAGTGGCGAGTTGCGTCTTCCGTAGTCCTCACGAAAGCGGCTCGGAGAATCCCCTCTGCGAACCATGTAACCTCCGCGTGGAGGGTCCGGTCTGTAGTAGGGCTCATCCCTGCGTTTCCGCGATGCGCTGTAGCTGTCCCTGTGTCTGTTCACCGTGTCGGGCAAGCGTCTTTCGCGCCGATGCAGCGATGGCTCTAGTCGGTCCTGACGAGGCTGGTTGCGTCGGGGAGAGACCCGGTCGTGGACGGGCAGGCCCGTCCTGGTCACGGAAGCGTAGGTTCTGCGTCGGTGACGGGAAGGCGACCTGCGGCGGTGGGGCGAACTGGGGGCGTCCTGGCGAAGTTCAGGAGCGCGTCCCCTCCGTGCGCTAATGTCCGCTCTCCTACCTCCATCATTAGCGGGAGCTCCGCGGTAGTGCTGGGATCTGTCCCTACCTCTGTACGTGGCAGTGGGATAGATGTCTCGCTCCGGGCTGCGATACCTTCCATGGCGGCCCCTCTTGTAGGTCACCGTGGTCCATTCCTCTCTGTTCAGTCGTCCGTGGTAGCTCATGCTAAGCTAGCCCCGTGTGTGTTTTGTAGGCCAGGAAAAAGTTACAGAAGCACTTTGGACTATTTATTTTGGCCAAACAGTGAAGCAAATAAAATGAATGAAAAAATAAAAAATGATACAGCAACGTTTCGATTTATATTAAATCTTCTTCAGGCTGATAAATTGTATAAAACTAATTGATTGTGAAGAGCGTGATGCCGCGAGTCAACTTACTCAGCGAACCCGCTTGAAAAAGGAGGGACCGGAAGCCAAGGTTGGCTTTACAACAGGTCAGAGGTCAAACGTCACTTTACGTGAAGACGTAAAATTAGACCTAACTTTACGGTCAGCAGTTATTTACATCCTTTTTCCTTTGTAACATAACATGCAACCATTAAACATGTAAAAAATGAATATATATATATATGCACACATAAACCATGTTTGCAATTTGTGTGTGTGTGTGGAAAAGGTAATAAGCTTCAGTGCATTTAACCAATATAATGTTCTGGCATAACTTTGGAACAGGTAATAAGCTTCAGTGCATTTAACCAATATAATGTTCTGGCATAACTTAGGAACAGGTAATAAGCTTCAGTGCATTTAACCAATATAATGTTCTGGCATAACTTTGGAACAGGTAATAAGCTTCAGTGCATTTAACCAATATAATGTTCTGGCATAACTTTGGAACAGGTAATAAGCTTCAGTGCATTTAACCAATATAATGTTCTGGCATACCTTTGGAACTCAACATTTGTAAAATACACAAATATATGTCACATTTGTACAGACAGGAGGTGGAAACCCTTGACCATAATAGCAGGTAAGTATTTAACAGGTAAGTATTTAACAGGTAAGTATTTAACACTGATAGTGAAGAGGCCTAAACTGTAAGGTTGAGTTTAGGGCTCTTACAAGGAGGTTAAGTTTAGGAAAAAACCTTTGGGTTGGGCTTCAGGTAAGTAAGTGGTTGTGTTTAGGTCTGGGTCCGGGTTGAGGTGAGGTCAGAGTTAAGGTTAAAGTGGGTCCAAATTAGGTTTAGGTCAGGCTGACGGTGAGGTCAGGGTTAAGGTTAAAGTAGGTCCAAATTAGGTTTAGGTCAGGTTGAAGGTGAGGTCAGGGTTAAGGTTAAAGTAGGTCCAAATTAGGTTTAAAGGTGAGGTCAGGGTTAAGGTTAAAGTAGGTCCAAATTAGGTTTAGGTCAGGTTGAAGGTGAGGTCCGGGTTGAGAGAAGATAAGGTTAGAGTTAGGCGCAGGATCAGGAATGAGGGAAATATACAAACATCAAAGGGAAAAGAAACAAAGCAAAGGAGGCACTGGCTGGTCAGGTTTGGGTTCGGGTTATGGGAGAGTGCTGTAAATACAGTCCAGCCCCCGGTGCACTGTCCATCACAGAGCCATGCTCCGAATCCCTCAATGTTCGTTCAAACCCTGTGGGTCCTTGGTCCCGAGTTTAGCGATCCATCTCATCTCGGCCTTCTTCCTCTGTGCCGTGGTCCAGCAGGCGTTAGTCTCGACGACTGTTGTTGTGAGTGCTTCCAGTCCATGTAAGAGAAAGTGTCTAACTAGTGGTGTATCAGTCTTCTTTCTCTTGGTAATGTTGTACTTGTGTTGTGCAAAGCGTGTGGAAAGCATATTGCCAGTTTCACCCACATATTGTAATTTACACTTTGTGCATGAAATATTGTAAACACAGTTTTTGGTGAAAGGGTCTCCTCTGGTTAGGATTTTAAATATTTCCCCTGTGCTGTTATTACAGAGCCACTGTCTATGTCTAAAGTAATCTTTTTGTACTGTGGGCCTTGGTTTTAAAAGTGGTTGTATTTTAGCCTTTACTAAGTGATCCTGTAAGTTTTTATTCCTTCTGAACGCTGGTATGATACTGTGATTACTTAGGGTGGGAGACCCTTTGATGCACGTATTGAAGTTGATTCTGAGTTGGTTGGATAATTTCTTGGTGGACGGAGAGTAGGTGGTGATGAGTGGAAGGCTTGAAGTAAGTGCTGTAGGTTTAACCTCCAGAAATGATTTGAGGCCCTTTCTACAGAAGGTCCTAGAGTACCCCCTAGTGGACAATGCTCGAAATAGAATTGTGACCGCTTCCTTGAAATCATTCTGTCCTGTGCAGATTCTGTGAAATCTAAGTAATTGTGATTTGATTAGTCCCGCGTACGTATGTTTGGGATGGAAACTGGTCTTGTGGAGGAGAGCATGTGTGTCTGTTTCTTTAAAGAACACTTTGATATCTAAACATTGATTTTTTTGGAAATTGTTTCCTTTAAAAATTGTCGTGTCCAGAAAATCCACCGACTTCAGACTGCTCGTTGATTTAATTTTAATCGAGTCCCTGTGGGTATTGAGGGTATTTAGGAAGCTCTCAAATTCTAGTTGGTTATGGGTCCACACCCCCCAGATATCATCGAGGTATCTATAATAATGGAGCGGCTTTTTTTCACATGCCTGCAGTGCTGTAGTCTCCCATTCAGCCATGAAGATATTGGCATAAGCTGGTGCGAATTTTTTGCCCATGGCTGTTCCTTTAATTTGTAAGAACCATTCCTCGTTGAATTGGAAATCATTTCTGGTCAGATTAATCTTCAGTAATTCCAGTAGCTCTTTATCAGGCCTCTTTATGTTACGCTGTTTTTGGAAGGCGTTTTTTATAGCCTGTAATCCCTCTTCAATGTCTATGTTGGTGTATAAGCTCTCAATATCTAAGGTAAAGAGGATGGCTTCTTCAGGAATCTTCAGTTTCTTTACTATGTTCACGAAATGATAAGTGTCTTTAATATAGCTGGGATGTGTGATTGAAAGAGGATTTAAAAAGTGGTCCAAATACTCCGCCGTGTGGTAGGTCTCGCTGCTGCAGTCTGAGACAATAGGACGGCCTGGTGGAATTTGATGAGGTAAGCTCCATTTACTGGGATCTTTGTGGATCTTAGGGAGCATATAAAAGATTCTGGCTCTGGGTGTGGAGTCCCCTATCAGGTAGTGCTTCTGTTTAGTGTTAATAAATCTTTTGTCGTGTAAAGATTGGATGATTTTATTAACTAAGGGGATGGTGTCCAGATAGATAGGTTTATCTAATTGAATATAATATTTCTCATCCTTCAGTTGTCTGTAGCCTTCCCACAAATATTGTTCTCTATCCAAAATTACTATGGCACTCCCTTTATCTGCCGGTTTGATGACAATCTGTTTATTGTCTTTTAATTGTTTGAGGGCCAGAATTTCAGAATTGCTAAGATTAGGAGGAATTTGGTGAACTTTAAATTTGGTGTCAAAATATCTGTCGTCCGCTCTGATGATATTATCAATTTCTGGTGGAATTACAGTTTTTGGAGGAGTCCATGTTGACTTGTGAATAAACGGAAGTCTTTTAGTAGGAGGCTTATGCTCGTAGTAGGCCGCTAATCTGAGTGTTCTGTGATATTGTTGTACATCATACTTGGTTTGTGGGATCAGATCCCTATTAGTGCCCTGAGTGGGAATAAAATTGAGTCCCCGGGAAAGCAGAGATATCTGTTCAGTGGTCAATTTTACATTCTTGGTTAAATTGATAACCGATTTGTTCCCCTCCTGTAGCGGCAGGCTTATGGGGATACTTAATTTAAATGTGCGCACCAGTGGTCAAATATGATTTTTCCGGTCTCATTTGTCCAATGAACATTGTCTGCTTCAGTTTTGAATTGTGTGCTGGGTAACATAGGAATGTACTCACCCAGTAGTGCAATGTATGTGTTGAGCTGTGTTAAGTTATGTTTCTCCTTCTCTGTCAGGCTGTTGGAAAAGTTAATTTGTGGGATGATGATCCGAGCCTGGGGAAAGGTAGTTTTAGCCACTCTCAGCATGCTCTGCAGTTGCTTGATGGACGTCTCTTTAGTCTTTTGGTCCCGATTGCAGATTCCGAAGGACATGATGATCTTCTCCACCGTGACGTGTGTTGTAGTGTTTTGCAGAATGCCCTCAGCGTTCCTGAAGTTGGCCCCTGGAAACGAATCGATCTGAAGGTCAGTTATGGTGTGTGGTGGCAGAGTAGACACATTTGAGTCTCCCATGATGACATGTTTTTTGTGGATGTTAAGATGCCATTCTTTTAGCTTTCTGGACGACGTCATGTGTCTTGAAGGGCGAAAGGGGCCCGCTGTGTGGGGTGTGAGGAGTACTCCCGTGCCGGCTGCCGGGGTAAGCAGGGTCTGCACTGCTGTGTGCAACGTTTCAGTAGATCTGAGTGTCGGGGCGATGGGACCCCCGCTGGGAGGACCAGCCTCACTCACCCTGGTCTCCTCCTCTGGGAGGATGGTGCTGTGAGTCGGCGAGAGTTCATCAATGGAGCTTGTGTCGTGTGAGACGCAGCCATTCCCCTGTGTGGGTGTGTGTGTGCTGGAAGATGGAGACTGGGTGGGCTGTGATGCGTCACCCAAAGTGAAGGGAAACATCCTGCGGATCCTCTGAGGTAGTGGAAGGTGCTGTAGAGGAGTGGCTGTGAAGAGGTCCTCCTCTGGTGTGTCCTCAACCACGCGCAGAGATGGCTCTGACCTCGCTGCGGAGAGAGGCCGACTGTGAGAAGTCCACCCATCCTCCAGTGTTGTGGGGACCGGAGTGTGTGCTGGCGTCTGAAGTGCACGGGGGGACATGTCCGTGGCAGCAGCGTGCAGCAAGGCTGTGGTCAGACCCGAAGCTGTAGCTGCGCCAGAGCCCCGACCTTGTGGTGGGAGGTCTCTCTTCGCGCCGACTCGGGGGGCTGAAATCTCCGGTGTGTGCATGTGTGTGTCAGTCTGCTCCTGCAGTCGTGTCAGTTCCGCCGTGATGATCTCTTCAGTCTCGGTCAGTGTTTCAGGCGTCAATCTGCGGCCGAAATGTCTCTTAGCCCAGTTAGACGCTATTTCGAACGGGGCATGCCACTCAGGTGACTCTAATATGTGCAGTTCACCTATTTCTTTTTCAATAACCTGTTCATAGTGGTTACGGAGAATGACGAGTGTCGTGTGTGCCCAGTTTTTGGCGTTGCCCTCAATCAGTTGTGATGTCTGTGTGTTAGGTACTGCAGGTTTAATCAAAATGGTTAACTGTTTCGTCATTTTGTCAATTGACACTGGAGTTTTTTCAGTACTCACATTAGAGAAGTGGTGAAATGCCTTGATTGTTCTGTGTAAGATGTGGCATTTGAGGGCAAAGTCTGGATCATCTGACCTTGGTTTATTCTCATCTCGATCTCTCACTTCAGGTTGATTACGAGTCTTGACTTGTGGGTGGTTCTCCCTCCTCCTATCTTCAGTGTTGATCTGTCGTATGTGCGCGTCTCTGCGCCTGGGCGCGTCTCTGCGTCTGGGCACCTGTTGCGGCTCCGCGCGTCGTCGGCTCTCCTCTCCATAATTGACGCGAAGTGGCGAGTTGCGTCTTCCGTAGTCCTCACGAAAGCGGCTCGGAGAATCCCCTCTGCGAACCATGTAACCTCCGCGTGGAGGGTCCGGTCTGTAGTAGGGCTCATCCCTGCGTTTCCGCGATGCGCTGTAGCTGTCCCTGTGTCTGTTCACCGTGTCGGGCAAGCGTCTTTCGCGCCGATGCAGCGATGGCTCTAGTCGGTCCTGACGAGGCTGGTTGCGTCGGGGAGAGACCCGGTCGTGGACGGGCAGGCCCGTCCTGGTCACGGAAGCGTAGGTTCTGCGTCGGTGACGGGAAGGCGACCTGCGGCGGTGGGGCGAACTGGGGGCGTCCTGGCGAAGTTCAGGAGCGCGTCCCCTCCGTGCGCTAATGTCCGCTCTCCTACCTCCATCATTAGCGGGAGCTCCGCGGTAGTGCTGGGATCTGTCCCTACCTCTGTACGTGGCAGTGGGATAGATGTCTCGCTCCGGGCTGCGATACCTTCCATGGCGGCCCCTCTTGTAGGTCACCGTGGTCCATTCCTCTCTGTTCAGTCGTCCGTGGTAGCTCATGCTAAGCTAGCCCCGTGTGTGTTTTGTAGGCCAGGAAAAAGTTACAGAAGCACTTTGGACTATTTATTTTGGCCAAACAGTGAAGCAAATAAAATGAATGAAAAAATAAAAAATGATACAGCAACGTTTCGATTTATATTAAATCTTCTTCAGGCTGATAAATTGTATAAAACTAATTGATTGTGAAGAGCGTGATGCCGCGAGTCAACTTACTCAGCGAACCCGCTTGAAAAAGGAGGGACCGGAAGCCAAGGTTGGCTTTACAACAGGTCAGAGGTCAAACGTCACTTTACGTGAAGACGTAAAATTAGACCTAACTTTACGGTCAGCAGTTATTTACATCCTTTTTCCTTTGTAACATAACATGCAACCATTAAACATGTAAAAAATGAATATATATATATATGCACACATAAACCATGTTTGCAATTTGTGTGTGTGTGTGGAAAAGGTAATAAGCTTCAGTGCATTTAACCAATATAATGTTCTGGCATAACTTTGGAACAGGTAATAAGCTTCAGTGCATTTAACCAATATAATGTTCTGGCATAACTTAGGAACAGGTAATAAGCTTCAGTGCATTTAACCAATATAATGTTCTGGCATAACTTTGGAACAGGTAATAAGCTTCAGTGCATTTAACCAATATAATGTTCTGGCATAACTTTGGAACAGGTAATAAGCTTCAGTGCATTTAACCAATATAATGTTCTGGCATACCTTTGGAACTCAACATTTGTAAAATACACAAATATATGTCACATTTGTACAGACAGGAGGTGGAAACCCTTGACCATAATAGCAGGTAAGTATTTAACAGGTAAGTATTTAACAGGTAAGTATTTAACACTGATAGTGAAGAGGCCTAAACTGTAAGGTTGAGTTTAGGGCTCTTACAAGGAGGTTAAGTTTAGGAAAAAACCTTTGGGTTGGGCTTCAGGTAAGTAAGTGGTTGTGTTTAGGTCTGGGTCCGGGTTGAGGTGAGGTCAGAGTTAAGGTTAAAGTGGGTCCAAATTAGGTTTAGGTCAGGCTGACGGTGAGGTCAGGGTTAAGGTTAAAGTAGGTCCAAATTAGGTTTAGGTCAGGTTGAAGGTGAGGTCAGGGTTAAGGTTAAAGTAGGTCCAAATTAGGTTTAAAGGTGAGGTCAGGGTTAAGGTTAAAGTAGGTCCAAATTAGGTTTAGGTCAGGTTGAAGGTGAGGTCCGGGTTGAGAGAAGATAAGGTTAGAGTTAGGCGCAGGATCAGGAATGAGGGAAATATACAAACATCAAAGGGAAAAGAAACAAAGCAAAGGAGGCACTGGCTGGTCAGGTTTGGGTTCGGGTTATGGGAGAGTGCTGTAAATACAGTCCAGCCCCCGGTGCACTGTCCATCACAGAGCCATGCTCCGAATCCCTCAATGTTCGTTCAAACCCTGTGGGTCCTTGGTCCCGAGTTTAGCGATCCATCTCATCTCGGCCTTCTTCCTCTGTGCCGTGGTCCAGCAGGCGTTAGTCTCGACGACTGTTGTTGTGAGTGCTTCCAGTCCATGTAAGAGAAAGTGTCTAACTAGTGGTGTATCAGTCTTCTTTCTCTTGGTAATGTTGTACTTGTGTTGTGCAAAGCGTGTGGAAAGCATATTGCCAGTTTCACCCACATATTGTAATTTACACTTTGTGCATGAAATATTGTAAACACAGTTTTTGGTGAAAGGGTCTCCTCTGGTTAGGATTTTAAATATTTCCCCTGTGCTGTTATTACAGAGCCACTGTCTATGTCTAAAGTAATCTTTTTGTACTGTGGGCCTTGGTTTTAAAAGTGGTTGTATTTTAGCCTTTACTAAGTGATCCTGTAAGTTTTTATTCCTTCTGAACGCTGGTATGATACTGTGATTACTTAGGGTGGGAGACCCTTTGATGCACGTATTGAAGTTGATTCTGAGTTGGTTGGATAATTTCTTGGTGGACGGAGAGTAGGTGGTGATGAGTGGAAGGCTTGAAGTAAGTGCTGTAGGTTTAACCTCCAGAAATGATTTGAGGCCCTTTCTACAGAAGGTCCTAGAGTACCCCCTAGTGGACAATGCTCGAAATAGAATTGTGACCGCTTCCTTGAAATCATTCTGTCCTGTGCAGATTCTGTGAAATCTAAGTAATTGTGATTTGATTAGTCCCGCGTACGTATGTTTGGGATGGAAACTGGTCTTGTGGAGGAGAGCATGTGTGTCTGTTTCTTTAAAGAACACTTTGATATCTAAACATTGATTTTTTTGGAAATTGTTTCCTTTAAAAATTGTCGTGTCCAGAAAATCCACCGACTTCAGACTGCTCGTTGATTTAATTTTAATCGAGTCCCTGTGGGTATTGAGGGTATTTAGGAAGCTCTCAAATTCTAGTTGGTTATGGGTCCACACCCCCCAGATATCATCGAGGTATCTATAATAATGGAGCGGCTTTTTTTCACATGCCTGCAGTGCTGTAGTCTCCCATTCAGCCATGAAGATATTGGCATAAGCTGGTGCGAATTTTTTGCCCATGGCTGTTCCTTTAATTTGTAAGAACCATTCCTCGTTGAATTGGAAATCATTTCTGGTCAGATTAATCTTCAGTAATTCCAGTAGCTCTTTATCAGGCCTCTTTATGTTACGCTGTTTTTGGAAGGCGTTTTTTATAGCCTGTAATCCCTCTTCAATGTCTATGTTGGTGTATAAGCTCTCAATATCTAAGGTAAAGAGGATGGCTTCTTCAGGAATCTTCAGTTTCTTTACTATGTTCACGAAATGATAAGTGTCTTTAATATAGCTGGGATGTGTGATTGAAAGAGGATTTAAAAAGTGGTCCAAATACTCCGCCGTGTGGTAGGTCTCGCTGCTGCAGTCTGAGACAATAGGACGGCCTGGTGGAATTTGATGAGGTAAGCTCCATTTACTGGGATCTTTGTGGATCTTAGGGAGCATATAAAAGATTCTGGCTCTGGGTGTGGAGTCCCCTATCAGGTAGTGCTTCTGTTTAGTGTTAATAAATCTTTTGTCGTGTAAAGATTGGATGATTTTATTAACTAAGGGGATGGTGTCCAGATAGATAGGTTTATCTAATTGAATATAATATTTCTCATCCTTCAGTTGTCTGTAGCCTTAGGGTTAGGGTTAGGGTTAGGGTTAGGGGAATAAAGAAGTCTGGCTGCACTTAGGCAGCCAGAATGCACGGGCTCACACATTTCTAGCCTTAACACATTTGTTTCTCAAGAAAGGGTTTGTATTGTATTTTTTGTTTTGTATTTGACAGGTGCCCTGGAAGAGATCTCCCCACCCTCATCCGAGGGGGTAAGTTTATTATTTAGGCGACTGGCTTTAATTAATTTGGTTCAGACCATATGGATCAACTGTGTTAAGTTTGTTAATCCACTGTCTTTCTTTTGCCAGTCGCTGTCTGTCTGACCACCAGGATCCTGACTCCAACCCCATGATGAGGAGATTTTCCCTCCCATGTTGTCTGAAATGTTCGTACAGGTGAGTAACTTTATGCGTCTTATCAATCAAGTTCAAGTGTTGCTTCAGTCTTAGAATTAAACTGTTCTTGGTTTGCCCAATATACAGTTTTTTACAAACCACGCACTCGATACAGTACACCAAATTCATTGACCCTGGCTTGGTCATATGCCACACAGGTGCACTCAGGTGAGTATGTTGATTCACCATGAATTTAATATTTTTAAAGTGTCTGTTGTGCTTGTCTTTTTTATGTTTTCCGCCCAAGGAGGCATGAACTAGAAGATCTTTTATGTTTTTGTTTCTTCTAAACGCTGCTATGATTTTAAAATCCGAAAGGGATTCTACGTGGTCCTGTACCCTCTTAAAATTACTTTTAACCTTGGCATTCAAGGTCCTGGAGGCAGGAGAAAAGGTGGAGACAAAGGGGACCAGATGGTGGTTGTTGTCCTCCCCCCTGGGTTTCAGGCCTAGTTGGTAGTCCCGCTGGACGTCCACCTTAATCCCCCGGAGGAAGGTCCTACTGTAGCCCCGACGTCTCAGAGCCCGGAATAGGGTCCTTGTCGCCGACTCGACATCCCCCGCTACCGTACAGATCCTACGAAACCTTATTAATTGCGATTTCACAATTCCCCGGTAGGTGTGCTTCGGGTGGTAGCTAGACTTGTGTAACAGTGCGTGGGTGTCGGTCGGCTTGAAATACACCCTCGTTCCCAGGCTCCCCTCTCCATTTTCCCTCCTAACCAAGAACACCTCGGTATCCAAGAATTCAATTTTCTCTTGTTGTAAATTATATTTAACTGAGATAGAGGGATGATGGTTATTAAGGATTGCAATGAAATCAAAAAACTCAGCCTTGGAATGGTTCCAAATACCGAAAATATCATCCAGGTATCTTACATAGAAACTTGGAAGTTTGCTGCATTTAGGGAAGACGGTCCGCTCCCAGTCCGCCATATAAATATTAGCGTAGGCCGGGGCGAACTTCTTCCCCATCGCAGTTCCATGGACCTGGAGATACCATTCAGAGTTAAATTCAAAGTCATTTTTCACAAGGCCCAATTCCAAAAGTGTGAGGAGGGCCTCATCCGGCCTAGTGGGGTCAGGATACTCCCTAAAGATGTCTCGCACCGCTTTTAGACCCAATTGAGTCTCTATATTGGTGTATAGGGAATCAATATCCACAGAGAAAAGCATTCCACCAGGAGGCACCATGATCTGTCTAAGTTTTGACACAAACTCATAGGTGTCCTTGATATAGCTCTCATGTTTTTGCGACAAGGGGTTAATATAATGATCAATAAATTCAGCTATCCTGTACGATTCACTCCCACAATCAGACACAATGGGTCTGCCGGGAGGGATCTGGTGTGGGACCGTCCAGGTCTCTGGATCCTTGTGGATCTTAGGCAAGAGGTAGAATTTGCGTGGACGTGGAGGATCCTCACCAGACAGGTAATACTTTTGTTTAGCCGTAATGATCTTTTTCTCATACAGGCATCCCACAATCTCCCGAATTTTTGTCTGAGTTTCCAGTTGCAGGGAGCAGGTTAAAGGTAAGTAGTGTGTTGTGTTCTTTAGTTGTCTGTACGCTTCAGTTAAATATTGATGTTTATCCATTATAACAATTTTTGACCCCTTGTCTGCAGGTTTAATCACTATTTCCTGGTTTGATTTTAGTTGGTCAAGTGCTTTTCTTTCCCCTGTAGATAAATTATTTTCCCTCTCCCTATTACAGTGGATCCTGTCAAGATCCCGGACATCTCGCCTGATCAGTTTTTTCAAAAGTTCTGTGGTCGAAACCCACTCAGGTTCCCAAGTGGAGGGGTTGATGAATGGTACTCGACAGAAATCCATACTGTAATTAAAATGGTCTAGGAGCCTCAATTGTCTGTGATACCTGTGTAGGTCTCTTCGCAGTTCCTGTCTATCCACCACTAGTGGAGTTGGAATAAAATAGAGACCCTTCTCTAGCAGTCTTTCTTCGTCCTCCGTTAAGAAAAAAGAGGTGGAAAGATTTAAAATATTAGAGTGGGGCTGATTAGACACTCTAGGTCCCCCTATTCTTAGTTTAACTGCGACATCCACGAATTAAGGATTTTATTGGCAGTAGCTGGGGTCCAATGAATGGGATCTTTATGGTTGACCCGAAACTGTTCCTCTTCAATCCCTTTTAGGGTTCTACAGTTGTCCTCCAAGACTCGGTTAAGTTCCCCCAGAAGGGTTCTATGTTTCAACTGAAGCCGTGGGGAGAACTGGATCAGAGGAACCACAATCTCCGCTCGAGGAAAGGCTGTCCTAGCCCCTGACAGGAGTTGTTGCACCTGTTTCTTCATTGTCCCGAGCTGGTTGCACCTAAGGCAGTTGTTCAAGCCTACCGAGAGGACGACTTTCTGGGTTGTATGGCAAGGGTCAAGCTTGCCCAGGATCTCTTTTAGATGATGTATTTGAGCCCCAGGGAAGCTATCTATCTGAATCGAGGGATATTGGTGTTCTGTGATCCTAGCTAGGTTTGAATCCCCCATCACCACCACCGGTTGTTTGATCTCAAGGCTCCACTCCACCCCTTTGTAGTATGTACTACAGTGGCGGGTGGTCTTTTGGGGAGTCCGGACTCGCCCCTCAAGAGGGTAACCCGTCCGTCCGGGGGGAGTCTCTCCCTCCAAGGTGAACTGACTCCCCTCCATCAGTTGTTGCGACTCCCGTAGGACCACCGCCACATTGGTGCGTGGAGCCTCGCCCTCTTCAGAACCCAGCAAGTCGCCACTCTCGTCCCCCCCAGGCCCATTAAAATCCGAACTCCCTGTGATCTCGAGTTCAAAATTGGGTCGGAACCCCAGGCTGCTATCTAGGCCACTGGTAGATGTAGCTTGATGGATCTCCGCTAGGCAGACCTGAGGGCTCCCCGCCAATTCCAACACTGGATCCACCTGACTGGACTCCCCTAAAATGGGGATAAGTCCAGGGTTTGGGACAGTTCTTGAAGAAACCCCCTCTGGGTGGCTGGACCGATTACCACCCCCCTCCCCCTGGCCCGGGTTGGCAATTCGGTTGGGGTTAGGGCTGGGCAATGGGTTGAGGTTAGGACTAGACAATGGGTTGAGGTCAGAACTAGATGGTAGGTTGAGGTCAGGGCCAAGGCCGAGACTGGGGTCAAGTGATAGGTTGGGGTTTAAACTGGGGCAGAAACCGAGGAGGGGAAGAGGGCCAGGGCCAGGGCCGAAGCCAATATTAGGGCCAGAGATGGAACGAGGCCCCAAAGTTGGGCGACGTGGCCCATCTGTCCGAGGTGGCCTGGGTGGTAAAGGTATCTGTCCCCTTCTAGGTCCAGGGCCAATGCCCGGGATGGGACCCGAGTGGTTACTCGGCCTGCCCTGGTCTGTTGGTGGCAAACTAGGCCACTCTCCCTCACTCAGCTCCCCAGCCACCACCCCCAGTCCCCCCACCAGCGGGGGCCCCCCCACCAAAGTCGAGAGGGTGGCAATGGAGGTTTCGGTAAGGCGTCGTTTATATCTACCCCTACCGTATGCCATCGCTTTGTCCCATGCCACCCTGTCGAACCCCGGGAGGTTTTCCAGGGCGAGGGCAATCACCGAATCGTAATGTTCTTTCAGGATGCTCATATTATTTCTCATCCATTGATCGGTGTTGGCCCTCACCCTAGATGTTGTTGCTATGTTTGGGGATGATGGCTTAATGAATGCTGTTAGTTTGTTGACCTGTCTCAGCATACCCACCGGGAAGTTGTCTGTCTGGTGAGTATCTCCAATTACTTCCGCATGGTGTATAGCTTGAAGTAATTTAAAATACCTTTTTTCCATCCTCCCCGGCTGGTTCCCCAATGTCCCCTCCCTCTCCTGATACCCCCTTTCCCTGTTATTGTATTGGGGGGCTCTACCTCCCCTCCTCCCCCTTCTGACCACTGTGGTCCATTCTGCCATAACCCTCTCAAATGTAAACTCTCGGATGTCAGGTTCAAAAGAAAGGGGGATAAGAAATTATAAAAAGCAAATTATTTTCTAAACCCACTGATCTATATCTTGTTATTCACTCCAAATGGTGGGTAAACAAGTTTATTTTGTAAACACCAGACCAGATGAACCCAGTCCAATATCTAAAAGAAATCCCGGGAATCTAACCCGCTGATTTTTGTCAGTTCATTAACCCTAAAAGTCCCTTATTGCCAGGTTCTCCCACAACCGGCGGTCTAAAGAACCCTTCCTGAGGGCAGCCCGTCTAACAAGGCACCTGTGCAGCTAGCACTGTGCAAACAACCGCAAACACGTGCAAAATATGTTTTCAAACCCTCCCAACTGGGAGGCACTCTGTGCAAAGAAAAACCTCCGCAAACAACCAAACACGTGCAATAATAAGAACGGACTGCCAACCCTATAGGAGAGGGCCCTTCTACCAATAATATGTAAGGACCGTGCAGGGACTTCTGTAAACCAGCTTTAAAAAAAGCTTTTGTTTTAGAAAGGGTAAATGAATAAGTGTTTCTAAACACAATAGGATGGACTGAGGCTGAACTCTGGTCTGAGAGAATCAGTGGGACTGATACAGTTTAAAAGGGCATAATCACACCTTAAAAGTGTTTAAAAGTGGAGCTCCTAACGTTTCGGCATGTTGTGCCTTCCTCAGAGGAGAATAAGAAATAAAAGGAAAGTTGGAGGTATTTGTACCCTCCCTAGGCGGAGCAACAAGGGAGCTCCTGATAGGCTGTAGCTCCCTACAATCAGACGACCAAGTCATCTCAGCTGTCCAATATGAACACCTGGCAATCAGGGAAACACCTGTCTTAATTAGGCCCCAGAGGCCCAATCCCTATTAGGTGTAAGAAAACACCGATTTAGGGGCCCCATGACCAATAACAGAGGGAAACACAGGGTACAAACCCCAAGTAAATGAAATACACCTCTCCATGTCCCCCAAGGTGTATTATTATCCGTAGGTCCTTGGGTCCCTTGTCCTGGGACAATCAGGGATCCCAAGGTGGATCAAAAAATTCACTTTACTGTGTTTCCATCTCCCCCAAATGAGTTTCTCAAAACAAAGTGAAAACAGGTTTTATTGTGGCACTGGCAGGTTAGGTGCAAGGGGAATAAAGAAGTCTGGCTGCACTTAGGCAGCCAGAATGCACGGGCTCACACATTTCTAGCCTTAACACATTTGTTTCTCAAGAAAGGGTTTGTATTGTATTTTTTGTTTTGTATTTGACAGGTGCCCTGGAAGAGATCTCCCCACCCTCATCCGAGGGGGTAAGTTTATTATTTAGGCGACTGGCTTTAATTAATTTGGTTCAGACCATATGGATAAACTGTGTTAAGTTTGTTAATCCACTGTCTTTCTTTTGCCAGTCGCTGTCTGTCTGACCACCAGGATCCTGACTCCAACCCCATGATGAGGAGATTTTCCCTCCCATGTTGTCTGAAATGTTCGTACAGGTGAGTAACTTTATGCGTCTTATCAATCAAGTTCAAGTGTTGCTTCAGTCTTAGAATTAAACTGTTCTTGGTTTGCCCAATATACAGTTTTTTACAAACCACGCACTCGATACAGTACACCAAATTCATTGACCCTGGCTTGGTCATATGCCACACAGGTGCACTCAGGTGAGTATGTTGATTCACCATGAATTTAATATTTTTAAAGTGTCTGTTGTGCTTGTCTTTTTTATGTTTTCCGCCCAAGGAGGCATGAACTAGAAGATCTTTTATGTTTTTGTTTCTTCTAAACGCTGCTATGATTTTAAAATCCGAAAGGGATTCTACGTGGTCCTGTACCCTCTTAAAATTACTTTTAACCTTGGCATTCAAGGTCCTGGAGGCAGGAGAAAAGGTGGAGACAAAGGGGACCAGATGGTGGTTGTTGTCCTCCCCCCTGGGTTTCAGGCCTAGTTGGTAGTCCCGCTGGACGTCCACCTTAATCCCCCGGAGGAAGGTCCTACTGTAGCCCCGACGTCTCAGAGCCCGGAATAGGGTCCTTGTCGCCGACTCGACATCCCCCGCTACCGTACAGATCCTACGAAACCTTATTAATTGCGATTTCACAATTCCCCGGTAGGTGTGCTTCGGGTGGTAGCTAGACTTGTGTAACAGTGCGTGGGTGTCGGTCGGCTTGAAATACACCCTCGTTCCCAGGCTCCCCTCTCCATTTTCCCTCCTAACCAAGAACACCTCGGTATCCAAGAATTCAATTTTCTCTTGTTGTAAATTATATTTAACTGAGATAGAGGGATGATGGTTATTAAGGATTGCAATGAAATCAAAAAACTCAGCCTTGGAATGGTTCCAAATACCGAAAATATCATCCAGGTATCTTACATAGAAACTTGGAAGTTTGCTGCATTTAGGGAAGACGGTCCGCTCCCAGTCCGCCATATAAATATTAGCGTAGGCCGGGGCGAACTTCTTCCCCATCGCAGTTCCATGGACCTGGAGATACCATTCAGAGTTAAATTCAAAGTCATTTTTCACAAGGCCCAATTCCAAAAGTGTGAGGAGGGCCTCATCCGGCCTAGTGGGGTCAGGATACTCCCTAAAGATGTCTCGCACCGCTTTTAGACCCAATTGAGTCTCTATATTGGTGTATAGGGAATCAATATCCACAGAGAAAAGCATTCCACCAGGAGGCACCATGATCTGTCTAAGTTTTGGCACAAACTCATAGGTGTCCTTGATATAGCTCTCATGTTTTTGCGACAAGGGGTTAATATAATGATCAATAAATTCAGCTATCCTGTACGATTCACTCCCACAATCAGACACAATGGGTCTGCCGGGAGGGATCTGGTGTGGGACCGTCCAGGTCTCTGGATCCTTGTGGATCTTAGGCAAGAGGTAGAATTTGCGTGGACGTGGAGGATCCTCACCAGACAGGTAATACTTTTGTTTAGCCGTAATGATCTTTTTCTCATACAGGCATCCCACAATCTCCCGAATTTTTGTCTGAGTTTCCAGTTGCAGGGAGCAGGTTAAAGGTAAGTAGTGTGTTGTGTTCTTTAGTTGTCTGTACGCTTCAGTTAAATATTGATGTTTATCCATTATAACAATTTTTGACCCCTTGTCTGCAGGTTTAATCACTATTTCCTGGTTTGATTTTAGTTGGTCAAGTGCTTTTCTTTCCCCTGTAGATAAATTATTTTCCCTCTCCCTATTACAGTGGATCCTGTCAAGATCCCGGACATCTCGCCTGATCAGTTTTTTCAAAAGTTCTGTGGTCGAAACCCACTCAGGTTCCCAAGTGGAGGGGTTGATGAATGGTACTCGACAGAAATCCATACTGTAATTAAAATGGTCTAGGAGCCTCAATTGTCTGTGATACCTGTGTAGGTCTCTTCGCAGTTCCTGTCTATCCACCACTAGTGGAGTTGGAATAAAATAGAGACCCTTCTCTAGCAGTCTTTCTTCGTCCTCCGTTAAGAAAAAAGAGGTGGAAAGATTTAAAATATTAGAGTGGGGCTGATTAGACACTCTAGGTCCCCCTATTCTTAGTTTAACTGCGACATCCACGAATTAAGGATTTTATTGGCAGTAGCTGGGGTCCAATGAATGGGATCTTTATGGTTGACCCGAAACTGTTCCTCTTCAATCCCTTTTAGGGTTCTACAGTTGTCCTCCAAGACTCGGTTAAGTTCCCCCAGAAGGGTTCTATGTTTCAACTGAAGCCGTGGGGAGAACTGGATCAGAGGAACCACAATCTCCGCTCGAGGAAAGGCTGTCCTAGCCCCTGACAGGAGTTGTTGCACCTGTTTCTTCATTGTCCCGAGCTGGTTGCACCTAAGGCAGTTGTTCAAGCCTACCGAGAGGACGACTTTCTGGGTTGTATGGCAAGGGTCAAGCTTGCCCAGGATCTCTTTTAGATGATGTATTTGAGCCCCAGGGAAGCTATCTATCTGAATCGAGGGATATTGGTGTTCTGTGATCCTAGCTAGGTTTGAATCCCCCATCACCACCACCGGTTGTTTGATCTCAAGGCTCCACTCCACCCCTTTGTAGTATGTACTACAGTGGCGGGTGGTCTTTTGGGGAGTCCGGACTCGCCCCTCAAGAGGGTAACCCGTCCGTCCGGGGGGAGTCTCTCCCTCCAAGGTGAACTGACTCCCCTCCATCAGTTGTTGCGACTCCCGTAGGACCACCGCCACATTGGTGCGTGGAGCCTCGCCCTCTTCAGAACCCAGCAAGTCGCCACTCTCGTCCCCCCCAGGCCCATTAAAATCCGAACTCCCTGTGATCTCGAGTTCAAAATTGGGTCGGAACCCCAGGCTGCTATCTAGGCCACTGGTAGATGTAGCTTGATGGATCTCCGCTAGGCAGACCTGAGGGCTCCCCGCCAATTCCAACACTGGATCCACCTGACTGGACTCCCCTAAAATGGGGATAAGTCCAGGGTTTGGGACAGTTCTTGAAGAAACCCCCTCTGGGTGGCTGGACCGATTACCACCCCCCTCCCCCTGGCCCGGGTTGGCAATTCGGTTGGGGTTAGGGCTGGGCAATGGGTTGAGGTTAGGACTAGACAATGGGTTGAGGTCAGAACTAGATGGTAGGTTGAGGTCAGGGCCAAGGCCGAGACTGGGGTCAAGTGATAGGTTGGGGTTTAAACTGGGGCAGAAACCGAGGAGGGGAAGAGGGCCAGGGCCAGGGCCGAAGCCAATATTAGGGCCAGAGATGGAACGAGGCCCCAAAGTTGGGCGACGTGGCCCATCTGTCCGAGGTGGCCTGGGTGGTAAAGGTATCTGTCCCCTTCTAGGTCCAGGGCCAATGCCCGGGATGGGACCCGAGTGGTTACTCGGCCTGCCCTGGTCTGTTGGTGGCAAACTAGGCCACTCTCCCTCACTCAGCTCCCCAGCCACCACCCCCAGTCCCCCCACCAGCGGGGGCCCCCCCACCAAAGTCGAGAGGGTTAGGGTTAGGGTTAGGGTTAGGGTGGGTTAGGGTTAGGGTTAGGGTTAGGGGAACAAAGAAGTCTGGCTGCACTTAGGCAGCCAGAATGCACGGGCTCACAAATTTCAAGCTTTAACACATTTGTTTCTCAGAAAAGGGTTTGTATTGTATCTTTTGTTTTGTATTTGACAGGTGCCCTGGAAGAGATCTCCCCACCCTCATCCGAGGGGGTAAGTATATTATTTAGGCGACTGGCTTTAGTTAATTTGGTTCAGACCATATGGATAAACTGTGTTAAGTTTATTAATCCACTGTCTTTCTTTTGCCAGTCGCTGTCTGTCTGACCACCAGGATCCTGACTCCAACCCCATGATGAGGAGATTTTCCCTCCCATGCTGTCTGAAGTGTTTGTACAGGTGAGTAACTTTATGAGTCTTATCAATCAAGTTCAAGTGTTGCTTCAGTCTTAGGATTAAACTGTTCTTGGTTTGCCCAATATACAGTTTTTTACAAACCACGCACTCGATACAATACACCAAATTCATTGACCCTGGCTTGGTCATATGCCACACAGGTGCACTCAGGTGAGTATATTGATTTACCATGAATTTAATATTTTTAAAGTGTCTGTTGTGCTTGTCTTTTTTATGTTTTCCGCCCAAGGAGGCATGTACTAGAAGATCTTTTATGTTTTTGTTTCTTCTAAACGCTGCTATGATTTTAAAATCCACAAGGGATTCCACGTGGTCCTGTACCCTCTTAAAATTACTTTTAACCTTGGTATTCAAGGTCCTGGAGGCAGGAGAAAAGGTGGAGACAAAGGGGACCAGATGATGGTTGTTGTCCTCCCCCCTGGGTTTCAGGCCTAGTTGGTAGTCCCGCTGGACGTCCACCTTGATCCCCCGGAGGAAGGTCCTACTGTACCCCCGACGTCTCAGAGCCCGGAATAGGGTTCTTGTAGCCGACTCGACATCCCCCGCTACCGTACAGATCCTACGAAACCTTATTAATTGCGATTTCACAATTCCCCGGTAGGTGTGCTTTGGGTGGTAGCTAGACTTGTGTAACAGTGCGTGTGTGTCGGTCGGCTTAAAATACACCCTCGTTCCCAGGCTCCCCTCTCCATTTTCCCTCCTAACCAAAAAAACCTCGGTATCCAAGAATTCAATTTTCTCTTGTTGTAAATTATATTTAACTGAGATAGAGGGATGATGGTTATTAAGGATTGCAATGAAATCAAAAAACTCAGCCTTGGAATGGTTCCAAATACCGAAAATATCATCCAGGTATCTTACATAGAAACTTGGGAGTTTGCTGCATTTAGGGAAGGCGGTCCGCTCCCAGTCCGCCATATAAATATTAGCGTAGGCCGGGGCGAACTTCTTCCCCATCGCAGTTCCATGGACCTGGAGATACCATTCGGAGTTAAATTCAAAATCATTTTTCACAAGGCCTAATTCCAAAAGTGTGAGGAGGGCCTCATCCGGCCTAGTGGGGTCAGGATACTTCCTAAAGATGTCTCGCACCGCTTTTAGACCCAATTGAGTCTCTATATTAGTGTACAGGGAATCAATATCCACAGAGAAAAGCATTCCACCAGGAGGCACCATGATCTGTCTAAGTTTTGTCACAAACTCATAGGTGTCCTTGATATAGCTCTCATGTTTTTGCGACAAGGGGTTAATATAATGATCAATAAATTCAGCTATCCTGTACGATTCACTCCCACAATCAGACACAATGGGTCTGCCGGGAGGGACCTGATGTGGGACCGTCCAGGTCTCTGGATCCTTATGGATCTTGGGCAAGAGGTAGAATTTGCGTGGACGTGGAGGATCCTCACCAGACAGGTAATACTTTTGTTTGGCCGTAATGATCTTTTTCTCATACAGGCATCCCACAATCTCCCGAATTTTTGTCTGAGTTTCCAGTTGCAGGGAGCAGGTTAAAGGTAAGTAGTGTGTTGTGTTCTTTAGTTGTCTGTACGCTTCAGTTAAATATTGATGTTTATCCATTATAACAATTTTTGACCCCTTGTCTGCAGGTTTAATCACTATTTCCTGGTTTGATTTTAGTTGGTCAAGTGCTTCTCTTTCTCCTGTAGATAAATTATTTTCCCTCTCCCTATTACAGTGGATCCTGTCAAGATCCCGGACATCCCGCCTGATCAGTTTTTTCAAAAGTTCTGTGGTCGAAGCCCACTCAGGTTCCCAAGTGGAGGGGTTGATGAATGGCACTCGACAGAAATCCATACTGTAATTAAAATGGTCTAGAAGCCTCAATTGTCTGTGATACCTGTGTAGGTCTCTTCGCAGTTCCTGTCTATCCACCACTAGTGGAGTTGGAATAAAATAGAGGCCCTTCTCTAGCAGTCTTTCTTCGTCCTCCGTTAAGAAAAAAGAGGTGGAAAGATTTAAAATATTAGAGTGGGGCTGATTAGACACTCTAGGTCCCCCTATTCTTAGTTTAACTGCGACATCCACGATTTAAGGATTTTATTGGCAGTAGCTGGGGTCCAATGAATAGGGTTAGGGTTAGGGTTAGGGTTAGGTGCAAGGGGAACAAAGAAGTCTGGCTGCACTTAGGCAGCCAGAATGCACGGGCTCACAAATTTCAAGCTTTAACACATTTGTTTCTCAGAAAAGGGTTTGTATTGTATCTTTTGTTTTGTATTTGACAGGTGCCCTGGAAGAGATCTCCCCACCCTCATCCGAGGGGGTAAGTATATTATTTAGGCGACTGGCTTTAGTTAATTTGGTTCAGACCATATGGATAAACTGTGTTAAGTTTATTAATCCACTGTCTTTCTTTTGCCAGTCGCTGTCTGTCTGACCACCAGGATCCTGACTCCAACCCCATGATGAGGAGATTTTCCCTCCCATGCTGTCTGAAGTGTTCGTACAGGTGAGTAACTTTATGAGTCTTATCAATCAAGTTCAAGTGTTGCTTCAGTCTTAGGATTAAACTGTTCTTGGTTTGCCCAATATACAGTTTTTTACAAACCACGCACTCGATACAATACACCAAATTCATTGACCCTGGCTTGGTCATATGCCACACAGGTGCACTCAGGTGAGTATATTGATTTACCATGAATTTAATATTTTTAAAGTGTCTGTTGTGCTTGTCTTTTTTATGTTTTCCGCCCAAGGAGGCATGTACTAGAAGATCTTTTATGTTTTTGTTTCTTCTAAACGCTGCTATGATTTTAAAATCCACAAGGGATTCCACGTGGTCCTGTACCCTCTTAAAATTACTTTTAACCTTGGTATTCAAGGTCCTGGAGGCAGGAGAAAAGGTGGAGACAAAGGGGACCAGATGATGGTTGTTGTCCTCCCCCCTGGGTTTCAGGCCTAGTTGGTAGTCCCGCTGGACGTCCACCTTGATCCCCCGGAGGAAGGTCCTACTGTACCCCCGACGTCTCAGAGCCCGGAATAGGGTTCTTGTAGCCGACTCGACATCCCCCGCTACCGTACAGATCCTACGAAACCTTATTAATTGCGATTTCACAATTCCCCGGTAGGTGTGCTTCGGGTGGTAGCTAGACTTGTGTAACAGTGCGTGTGTGTCGGTCGGCTTAAAATACACCCTCGTTCCCAGGCTCCCCTCTCCATTTTCCCTCCTAACCAAAAAAACCTCGGTATCCAAGAATTCAATTTTCTCTTGTTGTAAATTATATTTAACTGAGATAGAGGGATGATGGTTATTAAGGATTGCAATGAAATCAAAAAACTCAGCCTTGGAATGGTTCCAAATACCGAAAATATCATCCAGGTATCTTACATAGAAACTTGGGAGTTTGCTGCATTTAGGGAAGGCGGTCCGCTCCCAGTCCGCCATATAAATATTAGCGTAGGCCGGGGCGAACTTCTTCCCCATCGCAGTTCCATGGACCTGGAGATACCATTCGGAGTTAAATTCAAAATCATTTTTCACAAGGCCTAATTCCAAAAGTGTGAGGAGGGCCTCATCCGGCCTAGTGGGGTCAGGATACTTCCTAAAGATGTCTCGCACCGCTTTTAGACCCAATTGAGTCTCTATATTAGTGTACAGGGAATCAATATCCACAGAGAAAAGCATTCCACCAGGAGGCACCATGATCTGTCTAAGTTTTGTCACAAACTCATAGGTGTCCTTGATATAGCTCTCATGTTTTTGCGACAAGGGGTTAATATAATGATCAATAAATTCAGCTATCCTGTACGATTCACTCCCACAATCAGACACAATGGGTCTGCCGGGAGGGACCTGGTGTGGGACCGTCCAGGTCTCTGGATCCTTATGGATCTTGGGCAAAAGGTAGAATTTGCGTGGACGTGGAGGATCCTCACCAGACAGGTAATACTTTTGTTTGGCCGTAATGATCTTTTTCTCATACAGGCATCCCACAATCTCCCGAATTTTTGTCTGAGTTTCCAGTTGCAGGGAGCAGGTTAAAGGTAAGTAGTGTGTTGTGTTCTTTAGTTGTCTGTACGCTTCAGTTAAATATTGATGTTTATCCATTATAACAATTTTTGACCCCTTGTCTGCAGGTTTAATCACTATTTCCTGGTTTGATTTTAGTTGGTCAAGTGCTTCTCTTTCTCCTGTAGATAAATTATTTTCCCTCTCCCTATTACAGTGGATCCTGTCAAGATCCCGGACATCTCGCCTGATCAGTTTTTTCAAAAGTTCTGTGGTCGAAGCCCACTCAGGTTCCCAAGTGGAGGGGTTGATGAATGGCACTCGACAGAAATCCATACTGTAATTAAAATGGTCTAGAAGCCTCAATTGTCTGTGATACCTGTGTAGGTCTCTTCGCAGTTCCTGTCTATCCACCACTAGTGGAGTTGGAATAAAATAGAGGCCCTTCTCTAGCAGTCTTTCTTCGTCCTCCGTTAAGAAAAAAGAGGTGGAAAGATTTAAAATATTAGAGTGGGGCTGATTAGACACTCTAGGTCCCCCTATTCTTAGTTTAACTGCGACATCCACGATTTAAGGATTTTATTGGCAGTAGCTGGGGTCCAATGAATAGGATCTTTATGGTTGACCCGGAACTGGTCCTCTTCAATCCCTTTTAGGGTTCTACAATTGTCCTCCAAGAATCGGTTAAGTTCCCCCAGGAGGGTTCTGTGTTTCAACTGAAGCCGTGGGGAGAACTGGATTAGGGGAATCACAATCTCCGCTCGAGGAAAGGCTGTCCTAGCCCCTGACAGGAGTTGTTGCACCTGTTTCCTCATTGTCCCGAGCTGATTGCTCCTAAGGCAGTTGTTTAGGCCTACCGAGAGGACGACTTTCTGGGCTGTGTGGCAAGGGTCAAGCTTGCCCAGGATCTCCTTTAGATGATGTATTTGAGCCCCCGGGAAGCTATCTATCTGAATCGAGGGATATTGATGTTCTGAGATCCTAGCTAGGTTTGAATCCCCCATCACCACCACCGGTTGTTTGATCTCAAGGCTCCACTCCACCCCTTTGTAATACGTACTACCGTGGTGGGTGGTCTTTTGGGGAGTCCGGACTCGCCCCTCAAGAGGGTGACCCGTCCGTCCGGGGGGAGTCTCTCCCTCCAAGGTGGACTGACTCCCCTCCATCAGTTGTTGCGACTCCCGTAGGACCACCGCCACATTGGTGCGTGGAGCCTCGCCCTCTTCAAAACCAGGTAAGTCGCCACTCTCGTCCCCCCCAGACCCATTAAAATCCGAACTCCCTGTGATCTCGAGTTCAAAGTTGGGTTGGAACCCCAGGCTGCTATCTAGGCCACTGGTAGATGTTGCTTGGTGGATCTCCGCTAGGCAAACCTGAGGGCTCCCCACCAATCCCAACACTGGATCAACCCGACTGGACTCCCCTAAAATGGGGATAAGTCCAGGGTCTGGGGCAGTTCTCGGAGAAACCCCCTCTGGGTGGCTATACCGATTACCACCCCCCTCCCCCTGACCAGGGTTGGTAATTCGGTTGGGGTTAGGGCTGGGCAATGGGTTGAGGTTAGGACTGGACAATGGGTTGAGGTCAGACCTGGGTAGTAGGTTGAGGTCAGGGCTAAGGCCGAGCCTGGGGTCAAGTGATAGATTGGGGTTTAAGCTGGGGCAGAAACAGAGGAGGGGAAGAGGGCCAAGGCCAGGGCCGAAGCCAATCTTAGGGCCAGAGATGGAACGAGGCCCCAAGGGTGGGCGACGTGGCCCATCTGTCCGAGGTGGCCTGGGTGGTAAAGGTGTCTGCCCCCTTCTAGGTCCAGGGCCCATGCCCGGGATGGGGCCCGAGTGGTTACTCGGCCTGCCCTGGTCTGTTGGTGGCAAACTAGGCCACTCTCCCTCACTCAGCTCCCCAGCCACCGCCCCCAGTCCCCCCACCAGCGGGGGCCCCCCCACTAAAGTCGAGAGGGTGGCAATGGAGGTTTCGGTGAGGCGTCGTTTATATCTACCCCTACCGTATGCCATCGCTTTATTCCATGCCACCCTGTCGAACCCCGGGAGGTTTTCCAGGGCGAGGGCAATCACCGAATCGTAATGTTCTTTCAGGATGCTCATATTATTTCTCATCCATTGATCGGTATTAGCCCTCACCCTAGATGTTGTTGCTATGTTTGGGGACGATGGCTTAAAGAATGCTGTTAGTTTGTTAACCTGTCTCAGCATGCCCACCGGGAAGTTGTCTGTCTGGTGAGTATTTCCAACTACTTCCGCATGATGTATAGCCTGAAGTCATTTGAAATACCGTTTCTCCATCCTCTCCGGCTGGTTCCCCAATGTCCCCTCCCTCTCCTCATACCCCCTTTCCCTGTTATTATATTGGGGGGCTCTACCTCCCCTCTTCCCCCTTCTGACCACTGTGGTCCATTCCGCCATAACCCTATCAAATGTAAAATCTCGGATGTCAAGTTCAAAAGAAAGGGGGATAAAAAATTATGAAAAGCAATTTATTTTCTAAACCCACTGATCTATATTTTGTTATTCACTCCAAATGGTGGGTGGACAAGTTTATTTTGTAAACACCAGACCAGACGGACCCAGTCCAATATCTAAAAGAAATCCCGGGAATTTAACCCGCTGATTTTTGTCAGTTCATTCACCCTAAAAATCCCTTATTGCCAGGTTCTCCCACAACCGGCGGTCTAAAGAACCCTTCCTGAGGGCAGCCCGTCTAAAAAGGCACCTGTGCAGCTAGCACTGTGCAAACCACTGCAAACACGTGCAAAATATGTTTTTAAACCCTCCCAACTGGGAGGCACTCTGTGCAAAGTAAAACCTCCGCAAACCACCAAACACGTGCAATAATAAGAGCGGACTGCCAACCCTATGGGAAAGGGTTCTTCCACCAATATTATGTGAGGACCGTACAGGGACTTCTGCAAACCAGCTTTAAGAAAAGCTTTTTGTAATAAAAGAGGGTAAATGAATAAGTGTTTCTAAACACAATAAGATGGACTGAGACTGAACTCTGGTCTAAGAGAATCAGTGGGACTGATACAGTTTAAAAGGGCATAATCACACTTTAAAAGTGTTTAAAAATGGAGCTCCTAACGTTTCGGCATGTTGTGCCTTCCTCAGAGGAGAATAAGAAATGAAAAGAAAGTTGGAGGTATTTGTACCCTCCCTAGGCGGAGCAACAAGGGAGCTCCCGATAGGCTGTAGCTCCCTACAATCAGACGACCAAGTCATCTCAGCTGTTCAATATGAACACCTGGCAATCAGGGAAACACCTGTCTTAATTAGGCCCCAGAGGCCCAATCCCTATTAGGTGTAAGAAAACACCGATTTAGGGGCCCCATGACAAATAACAGAGGGAAACACAGGGTACAAACCCCAAGTAAATGAAATACACCTCTCCATGTCCCCCAAGGTGTATTATTATCCATAGATCCTTGGGTCCCTTGTCCTGGGACAAACGGGGGTCCCAAGGTGGATCAAAAAATTCACTTTACTGTGTTTCCATCTCCCCCAAATGAGTTTCTCAAAACAAAGTGAAAGCAGGTTTTATTGTGGCACTGGCAGGTTAGGTGCAAGGGGAACAAAGAAGTCTGGCTGCACTTAGGCAGCCAGAATGCACGGGCTCACAAATTTCAAGCTTTAACACATTTGTTTCTCAGAAAAGGGTTTGTATTGTATCTTTTGTTTTGTATTTGACAGGTGCCCTGGAAGAGATCTCCCCACCCTCATCCGAGGGGGTAAGTATATTATTTAGGCGACTGGCTTTAGTTAATTTGGTTCAGACCATATGGATAAACTGTGTTAAGTTTATTAATCCACTGTCTTTCTTTTGCCAGTCGCTGTCTGTCTGACCACCAGGATCCTGACTCCAACCCCATGATGAGGAGATTTTCCCTCCCATGCTGTCTGAAGTGTTCGTACAGGTGAGTAACTTTATGAGTCTTATCAATCAAGTTCAAGTGTTGCTTCAGTCTTAGGATTAAACTGTTCTTGGTTTGCCCAATATACAGTTTTTTACAAACCACGCACTCGATACAATACACCAAATTCATTGACCCTGGCTTGGTCATATGCCACACAGGTGCACTCAGGTGAGTATATTGATTTACCATGAATTTAATATTTTTAAAGTGTCTGTTGTGCTTGTCTTTTTTATGTTTTCCGCCCAAGGAGGCATGTACTAGAAGATCTTTTATGTTTTTGTTTCTTCTAAACGCTGCTATGATTTTAAAATCCACAAGGGATTCCACGTGGTCCTGTACCCTCTTAAAATTACTTTTAACCTTGGTATTCAAGGTCCTGGAGGCAGGAGAAAAGGTGGAGACAAAGGGGACCAGATGATGGTTGTTGTCCTCCCCCCTGGGTTTCAGGCCTAGTTGGTAGTCCCGCTGGACGTCCACCTTGATCCCCCGGAGGAAGGTCCTACTGTACCCCCGACGTCTCAGAGCCCGGAATAGGGTTCTTGTAGCCGACTCGACATCCCCCGCTACCGTACAGATCCTACGAAACCTTATTAATTGCGATTTCACAATTCCCCGGTAGGTGTGCTTCGGGTGGTAGCTAGACTTGTGTAACAGTGCGTGTGTGTCGGTCGGCTTAAAATACACCCTCGTTCCCAGGCTCCCCTCTCCATTTTCCCTCCTAACCAAAAAAACCTCGGTATCCAAGAATTCAATTTTCTCTTGTTGTAAATTATATTTAACTGAGATAGAGGGATGATGGTTATTAAGGATTGCAATGAAATCAAAAAACTCAGCCTTGGAATGGTTCCAAATACCGAAAATATCATCCAGGTATCTTACATAGAAACTTGGGAGTTTGCTGCATTTAGGGAAGGCGGTCCGCTCCCAGTCCGCCATATAAATATTAGCGTAGGCCGGGGCGAACTTCTTCCCCATCGCAGTTCCATGGACCTGGAGATACCATTCGGAGTTAAATTCAAAATCATTTTTCACAAGGCCTAATTCCAAAAGTGTGAGGAGGGCCTCATCCGGCCTAGTGGGGTCAGGATACTTCCTAAAGATGTCTCGCACCGCTTTTAGACCCAATTGAGTCTCTATATTAGTGTACAGGGAATCAATATCCACAGAGAAAAGCATTCCACCAGGAGGCACCATGATCTGTCTAAGTTTTGTCACAAACTCATAGGTGTCCTTGATATAGCTCTCATGTTTTTGCGACAAGGGGTTAATATAATGATCAATAAATTCAGCTATCCTGTACGATTCACTCCCACAATCAGACACAATGGGTCTGCCGGGAGGGACCTGGTGTGGGACCGTCCAGGTCTCTGGATCCTTATGGATCTTGGGCAAAAGGTAGAATTTGCGTGGACGTGGAGGATCCTCACCAGACAGGTAATACTTTTGTTTGGCCGTAATGATCTTTTTCTCATACAGGCATCCCACAATCTCCCGAATTTTTGTCTGAGTTTCCAGTTGCAGGGAGCAGGTTAAAGGTAAGTAGTGTGTTGTGTTCTTTAGTTGTCTGTACGCTTCAGTTAAATATTGATGTTTATCCATTATAACAATTTTTGACCCCTTGTCTGCAGGTTTAATCACTATTTCCTGGTTTGATTTTAGTTGGTCAAGTGCTTCTCTTTCTCCTGTAGATAAATTATTTTCCCTCTCCCTATTACAGTGGATCCTGTCAAGATCCCGGACATCTCGCCTGATCAGTTTTTTCAAAAGTTCTGTGGTCGAAGCCCACTCAGGTTCCCAAGTGGAGGGGTTGATGAATGGCACTCGACAGAAATCCATACTGTAATTAAAATGGTCTAGAAGCCTCAATTGTCTGTGATACCTGTGTAGGTCTCTTCGCAGTTCCTGTCTATCCACCACTAGTGGAGTTGGAATAAAATAGAGGCCCTTCTCTAGCAGTCTTTCTTCGTCCTCCGTTAAGAAAAAAGAGGTGGAAAGATTTAAAATATTAGAGTGGGGCTGATTAGACACTCTAGGTCCCCCTATTCTTAGTTTAACTGCGACATCCACGATTTAAGGATTTTATTGGCAGTAGCTGGGGTCCAATGAATAGGATCTTCATGGTTGACCCGGAACTGGTCCTCTTCAATCCCTTTTAGGGTTCTACAATTGTCCTCCAAGAATCGGTTAAGTTCCCCCAGGAGGGTTCTGTGTTTCAACTGAAGCCGTGGGGAGAACTGGATTAGGGGAATCACAATCTCCGCTCGAGGAAAGGCTGTCCTAGCCCCTGACAGGAGTTGTTGCACCCGTTTCCTCATTGTCCCGAGCTGATTGCTCCTAAGGCAGTTGTTTAGGCCTACCGAGAGGACGACTTTCTGGGCTGTGTGGCAAGGGTCAAGCTTGCCCAGGATCTCCTTTAGATGATGTATTTGAGCCCCCGGGAAGCTATCTATCTGAATCGAGGGATATTGATGTTCTGAGATCCTAGCTAGGTTTGAATCCCCCATCACCACCACCGGTTGTTTGATCTCAAGGCTCCACTCCACCCCTTTGTAATACGTACTACCGTGGTGGGTGGTCTTTTGGGGAGTCCGGACTCGCCCCTCAAGAGGGTGACCCGTCCGTCCGGGGGGAGTCTCTCCCTCCAAGGTGGACTGACTCCCCTCCATCAGTTGTTGCGACTCCCGTAGGACCACCGCCACATTGGTGCGTGGAGCCTCGCCCTCTTCAAAACCAGGTAAGTCGCCACTCTCGTCCCCCCCAGACCCATTAAAATCCGAACTCCCTGTGATCTCGAGTTCAAAGTTGGGTTGGAACCCCAGGCTGCTATCTAGGCCACTGGTAGATGTTGCTTGGTGGATCTCCGCTAGGCAAACCTGAGGGCTCCCCACCAATCCCAACACTGGATCAACCCGACTGGACTCCCCTAAAATGGGGATAAGTCCAGGGTCTGGGGCAGTTCTCGGAGAAACCCCCTCTGGGTGGCTATACCGATTACCACCCCCCTCCCCCTGACCAGGGTTGGTAATTCGGTTGGGGTTAGGGCTGGGCAATGGGTTGAGGTTAGGACTGGACAATGGGTTGAGGTCAGACCTGGGTAGTAGGTTGAGGTCAGGGCTAAGGCCGAGCCTGGGGTCAAGTGATAGATTGGGGTTTAAGCTGGGGCAGAAACAGAGGAGGGGAAGAGGGCCAAGGCCAGGGCCGAAGCCAATCTTAGGGCCAGAGATGGAACGAGGCCCCAAGGGTGGGCGACGTGGCCCATCTGTCCGAGGTGGCCTGGGTGGTAAAGGTGTCTGCCCCCTTCTAGGTCCAGGGCCCATGCCCGGGATGGGGCCCGAGTGGTTACTCGGCCTGCCCTGGTCTGTTGGTGGCAAACTAGGCCACTCTCCCTCACTCAGCTCCCCAGCCACCGCCCCCCCACCAGCGGGGGCCCCCCCACTAAAGTCGAGAGGGTGGCAATGGAGGTTTCGGTGAGGCGTCGTTTATATCTACCCCTACCGTATGCCATCGCTTTATTCCATGCCACCCTGTCGAACCCCGGGAGGTTTTCCAGGGCGAGGGCAATCACCGAATCGTAATGTTCTTTCAGGATGCTCATATTATTTCTCATCCATTGATCGGTATTAGCCCTCACCCTAGATGTTGTTGCTATGTTTGGGGACGATGGCTTAATGAATGCTGTTAGTTTGTTAACCTGTCTCAGCATGCCCACCGGGAAGTTGTCTGTCTGGTGAGTATTTCCAACTACTTCCGCATGATGTATAGCCTGAAGTAATTTGAAATACCGTTTCTCCATCCTCTCCGGCTGGTTCCCCAATGTCCCCTCCCTCTCCTCATACCCCCTTTCCCTGTTATTATATTGGGGGGCTCTACCTCCCCTCTTCCCCCTTCTGACCACTGTGGTCCATTCCGCCATAACCCTATCAAATGTAAAATCTCGGATGTCAAGTTCAAAAGAAAGGGGGATAAAAAATTATGAAAAGCAATTTATTTTCTAAACCCACTGATCTATATTTTGTTATTCACTCCAAATGGTGGGTGGACAAGTTTATTTTGTAAACACCAGACCAGACGGACCCAGTCCAATATCTAAAAGAAATCCCGGGAATTTAACCCGCTGATTTTTGTCAGTTCATTCACCCTAAAAATCCCTTATTGCCAGGTTCTCCCACAACCGGCGGTCTAAAGAACCCTTCCTGAGGGCAGCCCGTCTAAAAAGGCACCTGTGCAGCTAGCACTGTGCAAACCACTGCAAACACGTGCAAAATATGTTTTTAAACCCTCCCAACTGGGAGGCACTCTGTGCAAAGTAAAACCTCCGCAAACCACCAAACACGTGCAATAATAAGAGCGGACTGCCAACCCTATGGGAAAGGGTTCTTCCACCAATATTATGTGAGGACCGTACAGGGACTTCTGCAAACCAGCTTTAAGAAAAGCTTTTTGTAATAAGAGGGTAAATGAATAAGTGTTTCTAAACACAATAAGATGGACTGAGACTGAACTCTGGTCTAAGAGAATCAGTGGGACTGATACAGTTTAAAAGGGCATAATCACACTTTAAAAGTGTTTAAAAATGGAGCTCCTAACGTTTCGGCATGTTGTGCCTTCCTCAGAGGAGAATAAGAAATGAAAAGAAAGTTGGAGGTATTTGTACCCTCCCTAGGCGGAGCAACAAGGGAGCTCCCGATAGGCTGTAGCTCCCTACAATCAGACGACCAAGTCATCTCAGCTGTTCAATATGAACACCTGGCAATCAGGGAAACACCTGTCTTAATTAGGCCCCAGAGGCCCAATCCCTATTAGGTGTAAGAAAACACCGATTTAGGGGCCCCATGACAAATAACAGAGGGAAACACAGGGTACAAACCCCAAGTAAATGAAATACACCTCTCCATGTCCCCCAAGGTGTATTATTATCCATAGATCCTTGGGTCCCTTGTCCTGGGACAAACGGGGGTCCCAAGGTGGATCAAAAAATTCACTTTACTGTGTTTCCATCTCCCCCAAATGAGTTTCTCAAAACAAAGTGAAAGCAGGTTTTATTGTGGCACTGGCAGGTTAGGTGCAAGGGGAACAAAGAAGTCTGGCTGCACTTAGGCAGCCAGAATGCACGGGCTCACAAATTTCAAGCTTTAACACATTTGTTTCTCAGAAAAGGGTTTGTATTGTATCTTTTGTTTTGTATTTGACAGGTGCCCTGGAAGAGATCTCCCCACCCTCATCCGAGGGGGTAAGTATATTATTTAGGCGACTGGCTTTAGTTAATTTGGTTCAGACCATATGGATAAACTGTGTTAAGTTTATTAATCCACTGTCTTTCTTTTGCCAGTCGCTGTCTGTCTGACCACCAGGATCCTGACTCCAACCCCATGATGAGGAGATTTTCCCTCCCATGCTGTCTGAAGTGTTCGTACAGGTGAGTAACTTTATGAGTCTTATCAATCAAGTTCAAGTGTTGCTTCAGTCTTAGGATTAAACTGTTCTTGGTTTGCCCAATATACAGTTTTTTACAAACCACGCACTCGATACAATACACCAAATTCATTGACCCTGGCTTGGTCATATGCCACACAGGTGCACTCAGGTGAGTATATTGATTTACCATGAATTTAATATTTTTAAAGTGTCTGTTGTGCTTGTCTTTTTTATGTTTTCCGCCCAAGGAGGCATGTACTAGAAGATCTTTTATGTTTTTGTTTCTTCTAAACGCTGCTATGATTTTAAAATCCACAAGGGATTCCACGTGGTCCTGTACCCTCTTAAAATTACTTTTAACCTTGGTATTCAAGGTCCTGGAGGCAGGAGAAAAGGTGGAGACAAAGGGGACCAGATGATGGTTGTTGTCCTCCCCCCTGGGTTTCAGGCCTAGTTGGTAGTCCCGCTGGACGTCCACCTTGATCCCCCGGAGGAAGGTCCTACTGTACCCCCGACGTCTCAGAGCCCGGAATAGGGTTCTTGTAGCCGACTCGACATCCCCCGCTACCGTACAGATCCTACGAAACCTTATTAATTGCGATTTCACAATTCCCCGGTAGGTGTGCTTCGGGTGGTAGCTAGACTTGTGTAACAGTGCGTGTGTGTCGGTCGGCTTAAAATACACCCTCGTTCCCAGGCTCCCCTCTCCATTTTCCCTCCTAACCAAAAAAACCTCGGTATCCAAGAATTCAATTTTCTCTTGTTGTAAATTATATTTAACTGAGATAGAGGGATGATGGTTATTAAGGATTGCAATGAAATCAAAAAACTCAGCCTTGGAATGGTTCCAAATACCGAAAATATCATCCAGGTATCTTACATAGAAACTTGGGAGTTTGCTGCATTTAGGGAAGGCGGTCCGCTCCCAGTCCGCCATATAAATATTAGCGTAGGCCGGGGCGAACTTCTTCCCCATCGCAGTTCCATGGACCTGGAGATACCATTCGGAGTTAAATTCAAAATCATTTTTCACAAGGCCTAATTCCAAAAGTGTGAGGAGGGCCTCATCCGGCCTAGTGGGGTCAGGATACTTCCTAAAGATGTCTCGCACCGCTTTTAGACCCAATTGAGTCTCTATATTAGTGTACAGGGAATCAATATCCACAGAGAAAAGCATTCCACCAGGAGGCACCATGATCTGTCTAAGTTTTGTCACAAACTCATAGGTGTCCTTGATATAGCTCTCATGTTTTTGCGACAAGGGGTTAATATAATGATCAATAAATTCAGCTATCCTGTACGATTCACTCCCACAATCAGACACAATGGGTCTGCCGGGAGGGACCTGGTGTGGGACCGTCCAGGTCTCTGGATCCTTATGGATCTTGGGCAAAAGGTAGAATTTGCGTGGACGTGGAGGATCCTCACCAGACAGGTAATACTTTTGTTTGGCCGTAATGATCTTTTTCTCATACAGGCATCCCACAATCTCCCGAATTTTTGTCTGAGTTTCCAGTTGCAGGGAGCAGGTTAAAGGTAAGTAGTGTGTTGTGTTCTTTAGTTGTCTGTACGCTTCAGTTAAATATTGATGTTTATCCATTATAACAATTTTTGACCCCTTGTCTGCAGGTTTAATCACTATTTCCTGGTTTGATTTTAGTTGGTCAAGTGCTTCTCTTTCTCCTGTAGATAAATTATTTTCCCTCTCCCTATTACAGTGGATCCTGTCAAGATCCCGGACATCTCGCCTGATCAGTTTTTTCAAAAGTTCTGTGGTCGAAGCCCACTCAGGTTCCCAAGTGGAGGGGTTGATGAATGGCACTCGACAGAAATCCATACTGTAATTAAAATGGTCTAGAAGCCTCAATTGTCTGTGATACCTGTGTAGGTCTCTTCGCAGTTCCTGTCTATCCACCACTAGTGGAGTTGGAATAAAATAGAGGCCCTTCTCTAGCAGTCTTTCTTCGTCCTCCGTTAAGAAAAAAGAGGTGGAAAGATTTAAAATATTAGAGTGGGGCTGATTAGACACTCTAGGTCCCCCTATTCTTAGTTTAACTGCGACATCCACGATTTAAGGATTTTATTGGCAGTAGCTGGGGTCCAATGAATAGGATCTTTATGGTTGACCCGGAACTGGTCCTCTTCAATCCCTTTTAGGGTTCTACAATTGTCCTCCAAGAATCGGTTAAGTTCCCCCAGGAGGGTTCTGTGTTTCAACTGAAGCCGTGGGGAGAACTGGATTAGGGGAATCACAATCTCCGCTCGAGGAAAGGCTGTCCTAGCCCCTGACAGGAGTTGTTGCACCTGTTTCCTCATTGTCCCGAGCTGATTGCTCCTAAGGCAGTTGTTTAGGCCTACCGAGAGGACGACTTTCTGGGCTGTGTGGCAAGGGTCAAGCTTGCCCAGGATCTCCTTTAGATGATGTATTTGAGCCCCCGGGAAGCTATCTATCTGAATCGAGGGATATTGATGTTCTGAGATCCTAGCTAGGTTTGAATCCCCCATCACCACCACCGGTTGTTTGATCTCAAGGCTCCACTCCACCCCTTTGTAATACGTACTACCGTGGTGGGTGGTCTTTTGGGGAGTCCGGACTCGCCCCTCAAGAGGGTGACCCGTCCGTCCGGGGGGAGTCTCTCCCTCCAAGGTGGACTGACTCCCCTCCATCAGTTGTTGCGACTCCCGTAGGACCACCGCCACATTGGTGCGTGGAGCCTCGCCCTCTTCAAAACCAGGTAAGTCGCCACTCTCGTCCCCCCCAGACCCATTAAAATCCGAACTCCCTGTGATCTCGAGTTCAAAGTTGGGTTGGAACCCCAGGCTGCTATCTAGGCCACTGGTAGATGTTGCTTGGTGGATCTCCGCTAGGCAAACCTGAGGGCTCCCCACCAATCCCAACACTGGATCAACCCGACTGGACTCCCCTAAAATGGGGATAAGTCCAGGGTCTGGGGCAGTTCTCGGAGAAACCCCCTCTGGGTGGCTATACCGATTACCACCCCCCTCCCCCTGACCAGGGTTGGTAATTCGGTTGGGGTTAGGGCTGGGCAATGGGTTGAGGTTAGGACTGGACAATGGGTTGAGGTCAGACCTGGGTAGTAGGTTGAGGTCAGGGCTAAGGCCGAGCCTGGGGTCAAGTGATAGATTGGGGTTTAAGCTGGGGCAGAAACAGAGGAGGGGAAGAGGGCCAAGGCCAGGGCCGAAGCCAATCTTAGGGCCAGAGATGGAACGAGGCCCCAAGGGTGGGCGACGTGGCCCATCTGTCCGAGGTGGCCTGGGTGGTAAAGGTGTCTGCCCCCTTCTAGGTCCAGGGCCCATGCCCGGGATGGGGCCCGAGTGGTTACTCGGCCTGCCCTGGTCTGTTGGTGGCAAACTAGGCCACTCTCCCTCACTCAGCTCCCCAGCCACCGCCCCCAGTCCCCCCACCAGCGGGGGCCCCCCCACTAAAGTCGAGAGGGTGGCAATGGAGGTTTCGGTGAGGCGTCGTTTATATCTACCCCTACCGTATGCCATCGCTTTATTCCATGCCACCCTGTCGAACCCCGGGAGGTTTTCCAGGGCGAGGGCAATCACCGAATCGTAATGTTCTTTCAGGATGCTCATATTATTTCTCATCCATTGATCGGTATTAGCCCTCACCCTAGATGTTGTTGCTATGTTTGGGGACGATGGCTTAATGAATGCTGTTAGTTTGTTAACCTGTCTCAGCATGCCCACCGGGAAGTTGTCTGTCTGGTGAGTATTTCCAACTACTTCCGCATGATGTATAGCCTGAAGTAATTTGAAATACCGTTTCTCCATCCTCTCCGGCTGGTTCCCCAATGTCCCCTCCCTCTCCTCATACCCCCTTTCCCTGTTATTATATTGGGGGGCTCTACCTCCCCTCTTCCCCCTTCTGACCACTGTGGTCCATTCCGCCATAACCCTATCAAATGTAAAATCTCGGATGTCAAGTTCAAAAGAAAGGGGGATAAAAAATTATGAAAAGCAATTTATTTTCTAAACCCACTGATCTATATTTTGTTATTCACTCCAAATGGTGGGTGGACAAGTTTATTTTGTAAACACCAGACCAGACGGACCCAGTCCAATATCTAAAAGAAATCCCGGGAATTTAACCCGCTGATTTTTGTCAGTTCATTCACCCTAAAAATCCCTTATTGCCAGGTTCTCCCACAACCGGCGGTCTAAAGAACCCTTCCTGAGGGCAGCCCGTCTAAAAAGGCACCTGTGCAGCTAGCACTGTGCAAACCACTGCAAACACGTGCAAAATATGTTTTTAAACCCTCCCAACTGGGAGGCACTCTGTGCAAAGTAAAACCTCCGCAAACCACCAAACACGTGCAATAATAAGAGCGGACTGCCAACCCTATGGGAAAGGGTTCTTCCACCAATATTATGTGAGGACCGTACAGGGACTTCTGCAAACCAGCTTTAAGAAAAGCTTTTTGTAATAAAAGAGGGTAAATGAATAAGTGTTTCTAAACACAATAAGATGGACTGAGACTGAACTCTGGTCTAAGAGAATCAGTGGGACTGATACAGTTTAAAAGGGCATAATCACACTTTAAAAGTGTTTAAAAATGGAGCTCCTAACGTTTCGGCATGTTGTGCCTTCCTCAGAGGAGAATAAGAAATGAAAAGAAAGTTGGAGGTATTTGTACCCTCCCTAGGCGGAGCAACAAGGGAGCTCCCGATAGGCTGTAGCTCCCTACAATCAGACGACCAAGTCATCTCAGCTGTTCAATATGAACACCTGGCAATCAGGGAAACACCTGTCTTAATTAGGCCCCAGAGGCCCAATCCCTATTAGGTGTAAGAAAACACCGATTTAGGGGCCCCATGACAAATAACAGAGGGAAACACAGGGTACAAACCCCAAGTAAATGAAATACACCTCTCCATGTCCCCCAAGGTGTATTATTATCCATAGATCCTTGGGTCCCTTGTCCTGGGACAAACGGGGGTCCCAAGGTGGATCAAAAAATTCACTTTACTGTGTTTCCATCTCCCCCAAATGAGTTTCTCAAAACAAAGTGAAAGCAGGTTTTATTGTGGCACTGGCAGGTTAGGTGCAAGGGGAACAAAGAAGTCTGGCTGCACTTAGGCAGCCAGAATGCACGGGCTCACAAATTTCAAGCTTTAACACATTTGTTTCTCAGAAAAGGGTTTGTATTGTATCTTTTGTTTTGTATTTGACAGGTGCCCTGGAAGAGATCTCCCCACCCTCATCCGAGGGGGTAAGTATATTATTTAGGCGACTGGCTTTAGTTAATTTGGTTCAGACCATATGGATAAACTGTGTTAAGTTTATTAATCCACTGTCTTTCTTTTGCCAGTCGCTGTCTGTCTGACCACCAGGATCCTGACTCCAACCCCATGATGAGGAGATTTTCCCTCCCATGCTGTCTGAAGTGTTCGTACAGGTGAGTAACTTTATGAGTCTTATCAATCAAGTTCAAGTGTTGCTTCAGTCTTAGGATTAAACTGTTCTTGGTTTGCCCAATATACAGTTTTTTACAAACCACGCACTCGATACCATACACCAAATTCATTGACCCTGGCTTGGTCATATGCCACACAGGTGCACTCAGGTGAGTATATTGATTTACCATAAATTTAATATTTTTAAAGTGTCTGTTGTGCTTGTCTTTTTTATGTTTTCCGCCCAAGGAGGCATGTACTAGAAGATCTTTTATGTTTTTGTTTCTTCTAAACGCTGCTATGATTTTAAAATCCACAAGGGATTCCACGTGGTCCTGTACCCTCTTAAAATTACTTTTAACCTTGGTATTCAAGGTCCTGGAGGCAGGAGAAAAGGTGGAGACAAAGGGGACCAGATGATGGTTGTTGTCCTCCCCCCTGGGTTTCAGGCCTAGTTGGTAGTCCCGCTGGACGTCCACCTTGATCCCCCGGAGGAAGGTCCTACTGTACCCCCGACGTCTCAGAGCCCGGAATAGGGTTCTTGTAGCCGACTCGACATCCCCCGCTACCGTACAGATCCTACGAAACCTTATTAATTGCGATTTCACAATTCCCCGGTAGGTGTGCTTCGGGTGGTAGCTAGACTTGTGTAACAGTGCGTGTGTGTCGGTCGGCTTAAAATACACCCTCGTTCCCAGGCTCCCCTCTCCATTTTCCCTCCTAACCAAAAAAACCTCGGTATCCAAGAATTCAATTTTCTCTTGTTGCAAATTATATTTAACTGAGATAGAGGGATGATGGTTATTAAGGATTGCAATGAAATCAAAAAACTCAGCCTTGGAATGGTTCCAAATACCGAAAATATCATCCAGGTATCTTACATAGAAACTTGGGAGTTTGCTGCATTTAGGGAAGGCGGTCCGCTCCCAGTCCGCCATATAAATATTAGCGTAGGCCGGGGCGAACTTCTTCCCCATCGCAGTTCCATGGACCTGGAGATACCATTCGGAGTTAAATTCAAAATCATTTTTCACAAGGCCTAATTCCAAAAGTGTGAGGAGGGCCTCATCCGGCCTAGTGGGGTCAGGATACTTCCTAAAGATGTCTCGCACCGCTTTTAGACCCAATTGAGTCTCTATATTAGTGTACAGGGAATCAATATCCACAGAGAAAAGCATTCCACCAGGAGGCACCATGATCTGTCTAAGTTTTGTCACAAACTCATAGGTGTCCTTGATATAGCTCTCATGTTTTTGCGACAAGGGGTTAATATAATGATCAATAAATTCAGCTATCCTGTACGATTCACTCCCACAATCAGACACAATGGGTCTGCCGGGAGGGACCTGGTGTGGGACCGTCCAGGTCTCTGGATCCTTATGGATCTTGGGCAAAAGGTAGAATTTGCGTGGACGTGGAGGATCCTCACCAGACAGGTAATACTTTTGTTTGGCCGTAATGATCTTTTTCTCATACAGGCATCCCACAATCTCCCGAATTTTTGTCTGAGTTTCCAGTTGCAGGGAGCAGGTTAAAGGTAAGTAGTGTGTTGTGTTCTTTAGTTGTCTGTACGCTTCAGTTAAATATTGATGTTTATCCATTATAACAATTTTTGACCCCTTGTCTGCAGGTTTAATCACTATTTCCTGGTTTGATTTTAGTTGGTCAAGTGCTTCTCTTTCTCCTGTAGATAAATTATTTTCCCTCTCCCTATTACAGTGGATCCTGTCAAGATCCCGGACATCTCGCCTGATCAGTTTTTTCAAAAGTTCTGTGGTCGAAGCCCACTCAGGTTCCCAAGTGGAGGGGTTGATGAATGGCACTCGACAGAAATCCATACTGTAATTAAAATGGTCTAGAAGCCTCAATTGTCTGTGATACCTGTGTAGGTCTCTTCGCAGTTCCTGTCTATCCACCACTAGTGGAGTTGGAATAAAATAGAGGCCCTTCTCTAGCAGTCTTTCTTCGTCCTCCGTTAAGAAAAAAGAGGTGGAAAGATTTAAAATATTAGAGTGGGGCTGATTAGACACTCTAGGTCCCCCTATTCTTAGTTTAACTGCGACATCCACGATTTAAGGATTTTATTGGCAGTAGCTGGGGTCCAATGAATAGGATCTTTATGGTTGACCCGGAACTGGTCCTCTTCAATCCCTTTTAGGGTTCTACAATTGTCCTCCAAGAATCGGTTAAGTTCCCCCAGGAGGGTTCTGTGTTTCAACTGAAGCCGTGGGGAGAACTGGATTAGGGGAATCACAATCTCCGCTCGAGGAAAGGCTGTCCTAGCCCCTGACAGGAGTTGTTGCACCTGTTTCCTCATTGTCCCGAGCTGATTGCTCCTAAGGCAGTTGTTTAGGCCTACCGAGAGGACGACTTTCTGGGCTGTGTGGCAAGGGTCAAGCTTGCCCAGGATCTCCTTTAGATGATGTATTTGAGCCCCCGGGAAGCTATCTATCTGAATCGAGGGATATTGATGTTCTGAGATCCTAGCTAGGTTTGAATCCCCCATCACCACCACCGGTTGTTTGATCTCAAGGCTCCACTCCACCCCTTTGTAATACGTACTACCGTGGTGGGTGGTCTTTTGGGGAGTCCGGACTCGCCCCTCAAGAGGGTGACCCGTCCGTCCGGGGGGAGTCTCTCCCTCCAAGGTGGACTGACTCCCCTCCATCAGTTGTTGCGACTCCCGTAGGACCACCGCCACATTGGTGCGTGGAGCCTCGCCCTCTTCAAAACCAGGTAAGTCGCCACTCTCGTCCCCCCCAGACCCATTAAAATCCGAACTCCCTGTGATCTCGAGTTCAAAGTTGGGTTGGAACCCCAGGCTGCTATCTAGGCCACTGGTAGATGTTGCTTGGTGGATCTCCGCTAGGCAAACCTGAGGGCTCCCCACCAATCCCAACACTGGATCAACCCGACTGGACTCCCCTAAAATGGGGATAAGTCCAGGGTCTGGGGCAGTTCTCGGAGAAACCCCCTCTGGGTGGCTATACCGATTACCACCCCCCTCCCCCTGACCAGGGTTGGTAATTCGGTTGGGGTTAGGGCTGGGCAATGGGTTGAGGTTAGGACTGGACAATGGGTTGAGGTCAGACCTGGGTAGTAGGTTGAGGTCAGGGCTAAGGCCGAGCCTGGGGTCAAGTGATAGATTGGGGTTTAAGCTGGGGCAGAAACAGAGGAGGGGAAGAGGGCCAAGGCCAGGGCCGAAGCCAATCTTAGGGCCAGAGATGGAACGAGGCCCCAAGGGTGGGCGACGTGGCCCATCTGTCCGAGGTGGCCTGGGTGGTAAAGGTGTCTGCCCCCTTCTAGGTCCAGGGCCCATGCCCGGGATGGGGCCCGAGTGGTTACTCGGCCTGCCCTGGTCTGTTGGTGGCAAACTAGGCCACTCTCCCTCACTCAGCTCCCCAGCCACCGCCCCCAGTCCCCCCACCAGCGGGGGCCCCCCCACTAAAGTCGAGAGGGTGGCAATGGAGGTTTCGGTGAGGCGTCGTTTATATCTACCCCTACCGTATGCCATCGCTTTATTCCATGCCACCCTGTCGAACCCCGGGAGGTTTTCCAGGGCGAGGGCAATCACCGAATCGTAATGTTCTTTCAGGATGCTCATATTATTTCTCATCCATTGATCGGTATTAGCCCTCACCCTAGATGTTGTTGCTATGTTTGGGGACGATGGCTTAATGAATGCTGTTAGTTTGTTAACCTGTCTCAGCATGCCCACCGGGAAGTTGTCTGTCTGGTGAGTATTTCCAACTACTTCCGCATGATGTATAGCCTGAAGTAATTTGAAATACCGTTTCTCCATCCTCTCCGGCTGGTTCCCCAATGTCCCCTCCCTCTCCTCATACCCCCTTTCCCTGTTATTATATTGGGGGGCTCTACCTCCCCTCTTCCCCCTTCTGACCACTGTGGTCCATTCCGCCATAACCCTATCAAATGTAAAATCTCGGATGTCAAGTTCAAAAGAAAGGGGGATAAAAAATTATGAAAAGCAATTTATTTTCTAAACCCACTGATCTATATTTTGTTATTCACTCCAAATGGTGGGTGGACAAGTTTATTTTGTAAACACCAGACCAGACGGACCCAGTCCAATATCTAAAAGAAATCCCGGGAATTTAACCCGCTGATTTTTGTCAGTTCATTCACCCTAAAAATCCCTTATTGCCAGGTTCTCCCACAACCGGCGGTCTAAAGAACCCTTCCTGAGGGCAGCCCGTCTAAAAAGGCACCTGTGCAGCTAGCACTGTGCAAACCACTGCAAACACGTGCAAAATATGTTTTTAAACCCTCCCAACTGGGAGGCACTCTGTGCAAAGTAAAACCTCCGCAAACCACCAAACACGTGCAATAATAAGAGCGGACTGCCAACCCTATGGGAAAGGGTTCTTCCACCAATATTATGTGAGGACCGTACAGGGACTTCTGCAAACCAGCTTTAAGAAAAGCTTTTTGTAATAAAAGAGGGTAAATGAATAAGTGTTTCTAAACACAATAAGATGGACTGAGACTGAACTCTGGTCTAAGAGAATCAGTGGGACTGATACAGTTTAAAAGGGCATAATCACACTTTAAAAGTGTTTAAAAATGGAGCTCCTAACGTTTCGGCATGTTGTGCCTTCCTCAGAGGAGAATAAGAAATGAAAAGAAAGTTGGAGGTATTTGTACCCTCCCTAGGCGGAGCAACAAGGGAGCTCCCGATAGGCTGTAGCTCCCTACAATCAGACGACCAAGTCATCTCAGCTGTTCAATATGAACACCTGGCAATCAGGGAAACACCTGTCTTAATTAGGCCCCAGAGGCCCAATCCCTATTAGGTGTAAGAAAACACCGATTTAGGGGCCCCATGACAAATAACAGAGGGAAACACAGGGTACAAACCCCAAGTAAATGAAATATACCTCTCCATGTCCCCCAAGGTGTATTATTATCCATAGATCCTTGGGTCCCTTGTCCTGGGACAAACGGGGGTCCCAAGGTGGATCAAAAAATTCACTTTACTGTGTTTCCATCTCCCCCAAATGAGTTTCTCAAAACAAAGTGAAAGCAGGTTTTATTGTGGCACTGGCAGGTTAGGTGCAAGGGGAACAAAGAAGTCTGGCTGCACTTAGGCAGCCAGAATGCACGGGCTCACAAATTTCAAGCTTTAACACATTTGTTTCTCAGAAAAGGGTTTGTATTGTATCTTTTGTTTTGTATTTGACAGGTGCCCTGGAAGAGATCTCCCCACCCTCATCCGAGGGGGTAAGTATATTATTTAGGCGACTGGCTTTAGTTAATTTGGTTCAGACCATATGGATAAACTGTGTTAAGTTTATTAATCCACTGTCTTTCTTTTGCCAGTCGCTGTCTGTCTGACCACCAGGATCCTGACTCCAACCCCATGATGAGGAGATTTTCCCTCCCATGCTGTCTGAAGTGTTCGTACAGGTGAGTAACTTTATGAGTCTTATCAATCAAGTTCAAGTGTTGCTTCAGTCTTAGGATTAAACTGTTCTTGGTTTGCCCAATATACAGTTTTTTACAAACCACGCACTCGATACAATACACCAAATTCATTGACCCTGGCTTGGTCATATGCCACACAGGTGCACTCAGGTGAGTATATTGATTTACCATGAATTTAATATTTTTAAAGTGTCTGTTGTGCTTGTCTTTTTTATGTTTTCCGCCCAAGGAGGCATGTACTAGAAGATCTTTTATGTTTTTGTTTCTTCTAAACGCTGCTATGATTTTAAAATCCACAAGGGATTCCACGTGGTCCTGTACCCTCTTAAAATTACTTTTAACCTTGGTATTCAAGGTCCTGGAGGCAGGAGAAAAGGTGGAGACAAAGGGGACCAGATGATGGTTGTTGTCCTCCCCCCTGGGTTTCAGGCCTAGTTGGTAGTCCCGCTGGACGTCCACCTTGATCCCCCGGAGGAAGGTCCTACTGTACCCCCGACGTCTCAGAGCCCGGAATAGGGTTCTTGTAGCCGACTCGACATCCCCCGCTACCGTACAGATCCTACGAAACCTTATTAATTGCGATTTCACAATTCCCCGGTAGGTGTGCTTCGGGTGGTAGCTAGACTTGTGTAACAGTGCGTGTGTGTCGGTCGGCTTAAAATACACCCTCGTTCCCAGGCTCCCCTCTCCATTTTCCCTCCTAACCAAAAAAACCTCGGTATCCAAGAATTCAATTTTCTCTTGTTGTAAATTATATTTAACTGAGATAGAGGGATGATGGTTATTAAGGATTGCAATGAAATCAAAAAACTCAGCCTTGGAATGGTTCCAAATACCGAAAATATCATCCAGGTATCTTACATAGAAACTTGGGAGTTTGCTGCATTTAGGGAAGGCGGTCCGCTCCCAGTCCGCCATATAAATATTAGCGTAGGCCGGGGCGAACTTCTTCCCCATCGCAGTTCCATGGACCTGGAGATACCATTCGGAGTTAAATTCAAAATCATTTTTCACAAGGCCTAATTCCAAAAGTGTGAGGAGGGCCTCATCCGGCCTAGTGGGGTCAGGATACTTCCTAAAGATGTCTCGCACCGCTTTTAGACCCAATTGAGTCTCTATATTAGTGTACAGGGAATCAATATCCACAGAGAAAAGCATTCCACCAGGAGGCACCATGATCTGTCTAAGTTTTGTCACAAACTCATAGGTGTCCTTGATATAGCTCTCATGTTTTTGCGACAAGGGGTTAATATAATGATCAATAAATTCAGCTATCCTGTACGATTCACTCCCACAATCAGACACAATGGGTCTGCCGGGAGGGACCTGGTGTGGGACCGTCCAGGTCTCTGGATCCTTATGGATCTTGGGCAAAAGGTAGAATTTGCGTGGACGTGGAGGATCCTCACCAGACAGGTAATACTTTTGTTTGGCCGTAATGATCTTTTTCTCATACAGGCATCCCACAATCTCCCGAATTTTTGTCTGAGTTTCCAGTTGCAGGGAGCAGGTTAAAGGTAAGTAGTGTGTTGTGTTCTTTAGTTGTCTGTACGCTTCAGTTAAATATTGATGTTTATCCATTATAACAATTTTTGACCCCTTGTCTGCAGGTTTAATCACTATTTCCTGGTTTGATTTTAGTTGGTCAAGTGCTTCTCTTTCTCCTGTAGATAAATTATTTTCCCTCTCCCTATTACAGTGGATCCTGTCAAGATCCCGGACATCTCGCCTGATCAGTTTTTTCAAAAGTTCTGTGGTCGAAGCCCACTCAGGTTCCCAAGTGGAGGGGTTGATGAATGGCACTCGACAGAAATCCATACTGTAATTAAAATGGTCTAGAAGCCTCAATTGTCTGTGATACCTGTGTAGGTCTCTTCGCAGTTCCTGTCTATCCACCACTAGTGGAGTTGGAATAAAATAGAGGCCCTTCTCTAGCAGTCTTTCTTCGTCCTCCGTTAAGAAAAAAGAGGTGGAAAGATTTAAAATATTAGAGTGGGGCTGATTAGACACTCTAGGTCCCCCTATTCTTAGTTTAACTGCGACATCCACGATTTAAGGATTTTATTGGCAGTAGCTGGGGTCCAATGAATAGGATCTTTATGGTTGACCCGGAACTGGTCCTCTTCAATCCCTTTTAGGGTTCTACAATTGTCCTCCAAGAATCGGTTAAGTTCCCCCAGGAGGGTTCTGTGTTTCAACTGAAGCCGTGGGGAGAACTGGATTAGGGGAATCACAATCTCCGCTCGAGGAAAGGCTGTCCTAGCCCCTGACAGGAGTTGTTGCACCTGTTTCCTCATTGTCCCGAGCTGATTGCTCCTAAGGCAGTTGTTTAGGCCTACCGAGAGGACGACTTTCTGGGCTGTGTGGCAAGGGTCAAGCTTGCCCAGGATCTCCTTTAGATGATGTATTTGAGCCCCCGGGAAGCTATCTATCTGAATCGAGGGATATTGATGTTCTGAGATCCTAGCTAGGTTTGAATCCCCCATCACCACCACCGGTTGTTTGATCTCAAGGCTCCACTCCACCCCTTTGTAATACGTACTACCGTGGTGGGTGGTCTTTTGGGGAGTCCGGACTCGCCCCTCAAGAGGGTGACCCGTCCGTCCGGGGGGAGTCTCTCCCTCCAAGGTGGACTGACTCCCCTCCATCAGTTGTTGCGACTCCCGTAGGACCACCGCCACATTGGTGCGTGGAGCCTCGCCCTCTTCAAAACCAGGTAAGTCGCCACTCTCGTCCCCCCCAGACCCATTAAAATCCGAACTCCCTGTGATCTCGAGTTCAAAGTTGGGTTGGAACCCCAGGCTGCTATCTAGGCCACTGGTAGATGTTGCTTGGTGGATCTCCGCTAGGCAAACCTGAGGGCTCCCCACCAATCCCAACACTGGATCAACCCGACTGGACTCCCCTAAAATGGGGATAAGTCCAGGGTCTGGGGCAGTTCTCGGAGAAACCCCCTCTGGGTGGCTATACCGATTACCACCCCCCTCCCCCTGACCAGGGTTGGTAATTCGGTTGGGGTTAGGGCTGGGCAATGGGTTGAGGTTAGGACTGGACAATGGGTTGAGGTCAGACCTGGGTAGTAGGTTGAGGTCAGGGCTAAGGCCGAGCCTGGGGTCAAGTGATAGATTGGGGTTTAAGCTGGGGCAGAAACAGAGGAGGGGAAGAGGGCCAAGGCCAGGGCCGAAGCCAATCTTAGGGCCAGAGATGGAACGAGGCCCCAAGGGTGGGCGACGTGGCCCATCTGTCCGAGGTGGCCTGGGTGGTAAAGGTGTCTGCCCCCTTCTAGGTCCAGGGCCCATGCCCGGGATGGGGCCCGAGTGGTTACTCGGCCTGCCCTGGTCTGTTGGTGGCAAACTAGGCCACTCTCCCTCACTCAGCTCCCCAGCCACCGCCCCCAGTCCCCCCACCAGCGGGGGCCCCCCCACTAAAGTCGAGAGGGTGGCAATGGAGGTTTCGGTGAGGCGTCGTTTATATCTACCCCTACCGTATGCCATCGCTTTATTCCATGCCACCCTGTCGAACCCCGGGAGGTTTTCCAGGGCGAGGGCAATCACCGAATCGTAATGTTCTTTCAGGATGCTCATATTATTTCTCATCCATTGATCGGTATTAGCCCTCACCCTAGATGTTGTTGCTATGTTTGGGGACGATGGCTTAATGAATGCTGTTAGTTTGTTAACCTGTCTCAGCATGCCCACCGGGAAGTTGTCTGTCTGGTGAGTATTTCCAACTACTTCCGCATGATGTATAGCCTGAAGTAATTTGAAATA
>NW_027466524.1:1562500-1567500 GCF_050575085.1 Anarhichas minor
ATGATACTGTGATTACTTAGGGTGGGAGACCCTTTGATGCACGTATTGAAGTTGATTCTGAGTTGGTTGGATAATTTCTTGGTGGACGGAGAGTAGGTGGTGATGAGTGGAAGGCTTGAAGTAAGTGCTGTAGGTTTAACCTCCAGAAATGATTTGAGGCCCTTTCTACAGAAGGTCCTAGAGTACCCCCTAGTGGACAATGCTCGAAATAGAATTGTGACCGCTTCCTTGAAATCATTCTGTCCTGTGCAGATTCTGTGAAATCTAAGTAATTGTGATTTGATTAGTCCCGCGTACGTATGTTTGGGATGGAAACTGGTCTTGTGGAGGAGAGCATGTGTGTCCGTTTCTTTAAAGAACACTTTGATATCTAAACATTGATTTTTTTGGAAATTGTTTCCTTTAAAAATTGTCGTGTCCAGAAAATCCACCGACTTCAGACTGCTCGTTGATTTAATTTTAATCGAGTCCCTGTGGGTATTGAGGGTATTTAGGAAGCTCTCAAATTCTAGTTGGTTATGGGTCCACACCCCCCAGATATCATCGAGGTATCTATAATAATGGAGCGGCTTTTTTTCACAGGCCTGCAGTGCTGTGGTCTCCCATTCAGCCATGAAGATATTGGCATAAGCTGGTGCGAATTTTTTGCCCATGGCTGTTCCTTTAATTTGTAAGAACCATTCCTCGTTGAATTGGAAATCATTTCTGGTCAGATTAATCTTCAGTAATTCCAGTAGCTCTTTATCAGGCCTCTTTATGTTACGCTGTTTTTGGAAGGCGTTTTTTATAGCCTGTAATCCCTCTTCGATGTCTATGTTGGTGTATAAGCTCTCAATGTCTAAGGTAAAGAGGATGGCTTCTTCAGGAATCTTCAGTTTCTTAACTATGTTCACGAAATGATAAGTGTCTTTAATATAGCTGGGATGTGTGATTGAAAGAGGATTTAAAAAGTGGTCCAAGTACTCCGCCGTGTGGTAGGTCTCGCTGCTGCAGTCTGAGACAATAGGACGGCCCGGTGGAATTTGATGAGGTAAGCTCCATTTACTGGGATCTTTGTGGATCTTAGGGAGCATATAAAAGATTCTGGCTCTGGGTGTGGAGTCCCCTATCAGGTAGTGCTTCTGTTTAGTGTTAATAAATCTTTTGTCGTGTAAAGATTGGATAATTTTATTAACTAAGGGGATGGTGTCCAGATAGATAGGTTTATCTAATTGAATATAATATTTCTCATCCTTCAGTTGTCTGTAGCCTTCCCACAAATATTGTTCTCTATCCAAAATTACTATGGCACTCCCTTTATCTGCCGGTTTGATGACAATCTGTTTATTGTCTTTTAATTGTTTGAGGGCCAGAATTTCAGAATTGCTAAGATTAGGAGGAATTTGGTGAACTTTAAATTTGGTGTCAAAATATCTGTCGTCAGCTCTGATGATATTATCAATTTCTGGTGGAATTACAGTTTTTGGAGGAGTCCATGTTGACTTGTGAATAAACGGAAGTCTTTTAGTAGGAGGCTTATGCTCGTAGTAGGCCGCTAATCTGAGTGTTCTGTGATATTGTTGTACATCATACTTGGTTTGTGGGATCAGATCCCTATTAGTGCCCTGAGTGGGAATAAAATTGAGTCCCCGGGAAAGCAGAGATATCTGTTCAGTGGTCAATATTACATTCTTGGTTAAATTGATAACCGATTTGTTCCCCTCCTGTAGCGGCAGGCTTATGGGGATACTTAATTTAAATGTGCGCACCAGTGGTCAAATATGATTTTTCCGGTCTCATTTGTCCAATGAACATTGTCTGCTTCAGTTTTGAATTGTGTGCTGGGTAACATAGGAATGTACTCACCCAGTAGTGCAATGTATGTGTTGAGCTGTGTTAAGTTATGTTTCTCCTTCTCTGTCAGGCTGTTGGAAAAGTTAATTTGTGGGATGATGATCCGAGCCTGGGGAAAGGTAGTTTTAGCCACTCTCAGCATGCTCTGCAGTTGCTTGATGGACGTCTCTTTAGTCTTTTGGTCCCGATTGCAGATTCCGAAGGACATGATGATCTTCTCCACCGTGACGTGTGTTGTAGTGTTTTGCAGAATGCCCTCAGCGTTCCTGAAGTTGGCCCCTGGAAACGAATCGATCTGAAGGTCAGTTATGGTGTGTGGTGGCAAAGTAGACACATTTGAGTCTCCCATGATGACATGTTTTTTGTGGATGTTAAGATGCCATTCTTTTAGCTTTCTGGACGACGTCATGTGTCTTGAAGGGCGAAAGGGGCCCGCTGTGTGGGGTGTGAGGAGTACTCCCGTGCCGGCTGCCGGGGTAAGCAGGGTCTGCACTGCTGTGTGCAACGTTTCAGTAGATCTGAGTGTCGGGGCGATGGGACCCCCGCTGGGAGGACCAGCCTCACTCACCCTGGTCTCCTCCTCTGGGAGGATGGTGCTGTGAGTCGGCGAGAGTTCTTCAATGGAGCTTGTGTCGTGTGAGACGCAGCCATTCCCCTGTGTGGGTGTGTGTGTGCTGGAAGATGGAGACTGGGTGGGCTGTGATGCGTCACCCAAAGTGAAGGGAAACATCCTGCGGATCCTCTGGGGTAGTGGAAGGTGCTGTAGAGGAGTGGCTGTGAAGAGGTCCTCCTCTGGTGTGTCCTCAACCACGCGCAGAGATGGCTCTGACCTCGCTGCGGAGAGAGGCCGACTGTGAGAAGTCCACCCATCCTCCAGTGTTGTGGGGACCGGAGTGTGTGCTGGCGTCTGAAGTGCACGGGGGGACATGTCCGTGGCAGCAGCGTGCAGCAAGGCTGTGGTCAGACCCGTAGCTGTAGCTGCGCCAGAGCCCCGACCTTGTGGTGGGAGGTCTCTCTTTGCGCTGACTCGGGGGGCTGAAATCTCCAATGTGTGCATGTGTGTGTCAGTCTGCTCCTGCAGTCGTGTCAGTTCCGCCGTGATGATCTCTTCAGTCTCGGTCAGTGTTTCAGGCGTCAATCTGCGGCCGAAATGTCTCTTAGCCCAGTTAGACGCTATTTCGAACGGGGCATGCCACTCAGGTGACTCTAATATGTGCAGTTCACCTATTTCTTTTTCAATAACCTGTTCATAGTGGTTACGGAGAATGACGAGTGTCGTGTGTGCCCAGTTTTTGGCGTTGCCCTCAATCAGTTGTGATGTCTGTGTGTTAGGTACTGCAGGTTTAATCAAAATGGTTAACTGTTTCGTCATTTTGTCAATTGACACTGGAGTTTTTTCAGTACTCACATTAGAGAAGTGGTGAAATGCCTTGATTGTTCTGTGTAAGATGTGGCATTTGAGGGCAAAGTCTGGATCATCTGACCTTGGTTTATTATCATCTCGATCTCTCACTTCAGGTTGATTACGAGTCTTGCCTTGTGGGTGGTTCTCCCTCCTCCTATCTTCAGTGTTGATCTGTCGTATGTGCGCGTCTCTGCGCCTGGGCACCTGTTGCGGCTCCGCGCGTCGTCGGCTCTCCTCTCCATAATTGACGCGAAGTGGCGAGTTGCGTCTTCCGTAGTCCTCACGGAAGCGGCTCGGAGAATCCCCTCTGCGAACCATGTAACCTCCGCGTGGAGGGTCCGGTCTGTAGTAGGGCTCATCCCTGCGTTTCCGCGATGCGCTGTAGCTGTCCCTGTGTCTGTTCACCGTGTCGGGCAAGCGTCTTTCGCGCCGATGCAGCGATGGCTCTAGTCGGTCCTGACGAGGCTGGTTGCGTCGGGGAGAGACCCGGTCGTGGACGGGCAGGCCCGTCCTGGTCACGGAAGCGTAGGTTCTGCGTCGGTGACGGGAAGGCGACCTGCGGCGGTGGGGCGAACTGGGGGCGTCCTGGCGAAGTTCAGGAGCGCGTCCCCTCCGTGCGCTAATGTCCGCTCTCCTACCTCCATCATTAGCGGGAGCTCCGCGGTAGTGCTGGGATCTGTCCCTACCTCTGTACGTGGCAGTGGGATAGATGTCTCGCTCAGGGCTGCGATACCTTCCATGGCGGCCCCTCTTGTAGGTCACCGTGGTCCATTCCTCTCTGTTCAGTCGTCCGTGGTAGCTCATGCTAAGCTAGCCCCGTGTGTGTTTTGTAGGCCAGGAAAAAGTTACAGAAGCACTTTGGACTATTTATTTTGGCCAAACAGTGAAGCAAATAAAATGAATGAAAAAATAAAAAATGATACAGCAACGTTTCGATTTATATTAAATCTTCTTCAGGCTGATAAATTGTATAAAACTAATTGATTGTGAAGAGCGTGATGCCGCGAGTCAACTTGCTCAGCGAACCCGCTTGAAAAAGGAGGGACCGGAAGCCAAGGTTGGCTTTACAACAGGTCAGAGGTCAAACGTCACTTTACGTGAAGACGTAAAATTAGACCTAACTTTACGGTCAGCAGTTATTTACATCCTTTTTCCTTTGTAACATAACATGCAACCATTAAACATGTAAAAAATGAATATATATATATATGCACACATAAACCATGTTTGCAATTTGTGTGTGTGTGTGGAAAAGGTAATAAGCTTCAGTGCATTTAACCAATATAATGTTCTGGCATAACTTAGGAACAGGTAATAAGCTTCAGTGCATTTAACCAATATAATGTTCTGGCATAACTTAGGAACAGGTAATAAGCTTCAGTGCATTTAACCAATATAATGTTCTGGCATAACTTTGGAACAGGTAATAAGCTTCAGTGCATTTAACCAATATAATGTTCTGGCATAACTTAGGAACAGGTAATAAGCTTCAGTGCATTTAACCAATATAATGTTCTGGCATAACTTTGGAACAGGTAATAAGCTTCAGTGCATTTAACCAATATAATGTTCTGGCATAACTTTGGAACAGGTAATAAGCTTCAGTGCATTTAACCAATATAATGTTCTGGCATAACTTTGGAACAGGTAATAAGCTTAAGTGCATTTAACCAATATAATGTTCTGGCATACCTTTGGAACTCAACATTTGTAAAATACACAAATATATGTCACATTTGTACAGACAGGAGGTGGAAACCCT